>NC_053409.1:23299475-23554475 GCF_016859285.1 Xiphias gladius
TTTCATCCAGCAAAAATGCAGTACATCTCTTGGCTTCAGCTGGGTACATGTGAAGATTTATCACTTCTCTTGGTTTTATATCATTTTAAATTGAATATTATTGGATTTTGGACAGCTGGTCAAACAATCTGAAGATGCCATCTGTGGGACTGTAGAAACCACCCCAAATCTGAACATTTTACAGAGTAAATTATTTATTATTTAAACCTGTGTAAATTGATTTTTTTGGCCAATTGCACTTACAATCATTTGGATTCATGTTTGAATACCTGCTGAGTGCAAGCCAAAAAAGTGAAGCTGCGAGCTGGAAAACCAAAACGGTGAGTTGAAAGATGCTGAAATGCTCCTTAGAGCTGAGGGAAGAGAGTATGGTGATAATCGTCTGTCACTATAAGCGAGCCCTTTCACATAACACACAGTCATTTGATCTATTGTTACTGTAAAAATATCGATTATAGCAGCTTTAAAAAAATAATCTACAGGTTGAGCAATAATGCCAAAAATCACTTGACGCGGCCTTAGAACAAATTTGTGGACTTACAAATGCTTTCATTCACTCTCTCACATACACACACAAAGGCTGTCTGAAGGAATTGTGTTTGAGCATTCTCAAGGTGAGCAGCAGTGTGCGAAAGAGATTGAGTGCGTCAGCAGGGCGCACAGGGGGGAGCGAGGGGGGGAGGGGAAAAAAAGCAAAATGCAGAAGAGAAACCGAAAAGATATGAAATGAGACAAAAGAGAAATAGGGGAGGACGTTGGAGAGAGACGAGTGGTGGCAAACACAGCAAAGGAGGAAAAAAAAAAAAGGAGAAGAAAAAGACAAAGGCATTCAAAGAGTTCGCCCCTGGGAAGAGGGGATGGAGTGCTGGATCGCCTGGGCACAGACAACACACACACACACACGCACGCACACACGCTCACACACAGATCCCACGTGCAGTTACTGGCACACATGGACGGATGCACACGCATGCAGTACGCACGCAGCACAATATCAAGCCATTTATTTATTGATGCATCTGTTTAAAAGTGCTGTTGGTGGGGGAGCTCTCAATCATCCTTCGGCATCACTGAAGGAAAACTGCGGAGTGAGAGGCGTCGAGGGGAGAGGGGGAGAGAGGGACGGAAGCGTAGAGAAAGAGGAGAGAGGAAATCTTTGTCTGTGAAACAATGTTAGCTGCTTGCTGCTTCTCTCTGGCTTCATCCTTCCATCTCCCCTGTGGTGAGGTGGGGGGTAGAGGACACATGCTGCAAATACTGACAAGGGAGAAGCCTTTAATCCCTCCCTTCCTCTGTCCAAATCTTTTTGTCTCTCTTCCTCCCTTTTTCTACTTCCATCATTCCCCAACTCTTCCGCTTCCTCACCGCCGGCCACCTGCTGTCTGTGCCGGGCAGCTCTCCATCCATCGCACCCTCCCTCTCCCTCTGAATCTGTTTATCAATCTCCTGTACATACTGTATACTTTCCCCACCGCCTCGTCCACAGTACTCGCCAGTATTCCATCAAAGAGGGAGGCCCAGTCAAAAAGCAGAAGAACAGCAGAAATGAAAACGAAAGCTTGTGATGAGATAAAACTGAAAAATGAAGTGAAAAAATGAAGTGAATAGAGGTTAGAAAGAAAGCAAACACTCAAATAAAGCAATTACTGAGAAGACTCACTGAAAGAGCATTTAACCAATCAACACAGACAGAGCACTCACATCAGCTCTGTTTGAAGAGACTCATTGTGTTTTCTTGAAATGAATCGTTTGGACAGCTGCGCCAAGATGCCTAAAAATGTGACTCTTTCCTCCTTTTTGAGTTAACTGCAGGGGGGGGCGACCCACGAAACACAAGGTGTTGTGGGTACATGGAGACTGTATTGGAGATCTGATAGCCAGCAGTTGGTGGACCAAAGCACAGAAAGAGTAGCCAAGCAAAGAAGAAGAGATGTATTTATAAGAAGGCAACAGTTTATTCAGCAACTTTCTGAATTAGGTGTAGACGCACAGGATGGACGATTCAGATTTTTATGGGGCTGTCAGTCTCCTCTCATATCCCCGTCACTAACAGCAGAGTAACACCTGGCCCGGCTCCAATTTTTCTCTGTTCTGCGTGCTGGTCAGATCTGATGTGTAAACAAGCAAATCATTGCAGCTGCCGCCACTGTTTGCATAATAGGGACTGTCTTTTGTTTTTTTTCCCCCTCCTCCGGCAGATTACACAGCCACTGCCAGTGTTTTTGAAACACTGGCACTGCTCTGGGTCACTGCCAGTGTTTCAACTCATAACTATCACTATGAGGTGTCTCACATTGTTACTTCTTAGTCTATTGTGCCTTAATCTTGTTTCTTACCCATTTTTAAATTGTGCTGACGTTTGTAAACTGACCTGCCGATGAGCTGCCATTCCAGATCTTAATTTAATTCAGGTTCATTTTTTATTACAGTTCAAATTTGAATGACAAAAGGCTAACATTTCCGGTGAAAACGTGCAGGTGAAAACATCCGAAAGTTTCATTGTTAGCTGAATCTTGTGGAGCTATTTAAGGATGAACTGTCAACCTCAACTGTTGAGCCAACGTGGACAAGAAGTCCTAGAGGTGCTCGGAATCATTGGAAGTGTTGAACATTTAGAGCTTCATGACAACTGAGCAAACGTCTGCTAAGAAAGTCCAAAGGTCAGGAACAAGTATGGAAGTGGACCTTGAGTAGCGATAGCTTCACCCATCAAATTAAACAAAGGTTGCGTTTACTTCATCTACTTCAGTACCATCACTCGAAGCAATGATATTGCTGTAACTTTTACAGCTTTATAGCTGACGATGACAATGAGGGTTAGCAAAGAGCACTCTTTTGAATCCAAAAAATATCGCCAGTCCAACATTGATATATATTCTCCAACGGTGAATTTTTATAATGTCACAGCTACTAAAACTACCAGATAGTTTAAAAATCATCCTTTGCCCTCCACTGGTTGTGTTAATGACAGGTAAAACTCTTACCGGCAACACACACCGGCTGTGTCGCACAGCTTCGCGTCGCCTCGTGATGTGCCGCATTGCGTCGCATCACACTGTAGCATGTGGCTCACACCAGACACGATGTACAGGCAGAAGAAGCAGTCAGTGTACAGGAGGCCGGATGTGCTTTCCAGGGAGAGAACGTCATAAACCCTAGCTGCTCTGCTGGAGTGCTGGTGCTTGGAAATAGGGACACTGGCGTTTGCAGCGCAGATATGGAAATGTTCACTGGTGTTTTGAAGCATGTCTTACGGCAGTGTTGTGTGTTGCCCTTTTAAGATGCTAATTCTTCAGCACAGCTACAAGTACTGTACAGACCAGTGTAGCTCTAGTGTGAGACTGCCTCTCAGGTGAGGCAAAGCTCCCTGTGCTCACATGAAACCTTTCATGACAGAGAGAAAAAAGGCAAACGGGAACCTCAACTTGTGCTAATATTGAACTACAATATCTTTTAAATGTTTTCAAAGAACAAATCTACAACAGTTAGCTTAAGTTAGAGGTATCAAAGTTGTTGACTTTAGAGAGACAGAAGAAGTTAGCTGAGGTGGTTCTGAAGTTAAAACAAAGACGGAGCGGTGACGGAGCAGATAAGAAAGCGGCGGGAGGAGTAAAAATGAATAAAAGTAAAGAAAGTGAAGACAGCCGGGGATGAGATGGAAAAAAAAAAAATCAGAAAAGGAGCGGTGGTTTGACAGAGGTTCTGGGCTTATGATAAGCCCCGTACCACAGCCATGATGGATGGGTGGGGGTGTGGAGGGTTGGATGTTACTAGGCCAAATGGGTGTCACCCACAGTGCAGTGAGGTTGGGACGATAAGACAGCCTGTATATTGTGAGCAATAACACGCTGGCGCTGATCCAAACTCTAATTATACGCACCTTCCCTGTGGAATTAAGATTAGCAGGGTTTAAAAGTGGTTTGGGAACTCTGAGACAAAAAGGCTCATACTCACACACACCGTAAGCTCTCCCAATCACACGCACGCACACGCACACACACACACACACACACACACACACACAGAACATGTGAATGACACCAGCATTGACACTGCACTGAATCAAGGTGTGGGAAGCAGGTAGAATAA
This sequence comes from Xiphias gladius, assembly GCF_016859285.1. Lineage (NCBI taxonomy): Eukaryota > Metazoa > Chordata > Actinopteri > Istiophoriformes > Xiphiidae > Xiphias > Xiphias gladius. The sequence continues at coordinate 23,303,565 of NC_053409.1, forward strand.
AAATCAGCCTACCCCCATTCATACACGATCTACTACTCATTCACTTGAACCCAAATGCTGCACAACACAAACTCTTGTTTGTTCATGAACAAACACACACGATGCCCCCAAAACTCATACATGCGCTACGCAAACACATAAATGTATCATTCGTTTTCTTTCACTTGTGCACGTTTATGTTAGCAGTCTGTCATTTGCATGCTGGTTATTTCCTTTTGAAAACAGATTTAATATTTGCTGTGGAGTTGGCGAGGACGGCCAAGGCGTGAGCGTAGAGAGCTTGTCTCCTAACACTGTCGCAGAGGTAGCTCGCTGCCGGTGCTGCAGTCACTCCCGATTCTTTTTTATCACATTTTGATGAAACCGCATCCTGTCAGGTCCGAGGAGACTCCTGCTAGCTTGACTGTGCGGAGGATAGCATTAACAAGGTCTTCCCTTTAAAGAGGATGCACGTTTTCCCGAAGATTCTCAGCTTCCTGTGTGAGAGACCTTCAGTGCTGCCTGCTGCTCTTCTTTCCTCTCTCTCTCTCTCTCTCTCTCTCTCTGCCTCCCTCCCTCTCGCTGTCATCTTCCAAACCCCCCTCTCCTTAGCTCTCACTTCAGGATTGATCACCTCAGAAGTAGGCCTTTTGTTCTGTGCGCTGGTGCAGTGAACACTGACCTCAGGAGAGGAGGAGGAGGAGGAGGAGATGGAGGGCGGCTCTCATAGAATCTTAAAGCATTGCTCTACTTAATCTACAGGGGCCTTACAGCGCTTTAAAGAGGAACACACAGTTGATGTCGCTGCCTCAGTACACAGGAAATACATTTTTCCTTCATGTCCGCATGCCTTAGGTCATTCGCATAATAATCTGTAGCTGAGACAACGACAGTAACTTCTTTGCTGGCAGAGTTATCATGTCGGACCCTGGTCGGAGGAGGTGAAAACTCACCATTAAAAATTAATCGATATTACAATATTAAAGTCCTAAAAAAATTAAAATTTCAAACGCAGTTTTGTGTTGTGTCGTTTAGAAGCTGCTTGAGACACTTTCATCGAAACTTGTTTGAGCGAAGAGTTTATGGCATATATGGTCTGAATTTCATTAGCACTGGTTTCAAGGGAGAGTTTTACTGTTCGATCATCGAAATAGTACTGCACAGAATTTGCAAAGTTGCGTTTTCAAGGGATAGTTTAGGCCATTCATATGACTAAATTCTGTTCCAGCGAACTACAGAGATTTATGGACAGCTCATGGTCAGCTTTTAGAGTTATGAGCAAACATAATAGAGGATTTAATAAAATGTTGCTCTAAATGAGCAGAAATGTACTAATACCTGATCTTGTGAGAATTTGTTTCCTGATAATGTAATACATCATTACATTATAGGGACTATGAGTTCCATAATGATCATATATGATGGGACATATTATTGTATTAGCAGGTAATTTACCGTATCAGCATGTTTTACTACTACAGCTTTGACCCATTTAAAAAAGGAGCATACTGTGAGATCGCTGTCATCAGCCTAACAACAAACATTGGGCCACACAGCAGCAGGCTGCGGAGAACATGGTGGGGAGCCTCTCATCCAAGAAGCTGCTGAAGGCGGCTCTGAAGTCTGCCGCCCGGGGGACTGGCAGTCTGCGTGATGACAGAACAGAATGGGTAATTATGAGGAACGGTGGCATGAGGGTGGGCGGGCCGAACAGGAAGCATGCCGGCTTGGGTCAACTTGAGGAATTCATCACCCACCACCAGCAGGGGAGAGATATTAGAGGAGCAGTGGGAGGGGGCAGGAGGGGGAGACAAGTTCTGCATTGTGTCTATGCTGTGGCACAAAAAAAAAAAAACAAAGAAAAAATTTAACCCATAGGTGACAGTTACAAAGCAGTTAATAAAGTGCTGGGGATGGACCCAACAGCAAGGAGTGTTCCAAGTTCTTTATATTTCATAAAGCAATGTTGCACTTCTACAGCAAAATCCCAGTACAGTAAACTGTACCACTGAGCTGTAACGACGGTAACAGTCTGCCTTCAAGGACGCAATTATTCTTAGTGCGGGCATGGCTGAATCCATTTCCAGGGGACACAATTGGAAACAGTGATCAACCTCCATTTTCAAAAAATATTCCAGATTACCATGTTTGCTGAATTTCCAAGGAGACTTTTGACATTAACATGCTGGTCACGCAGCTTATACTGTTTTATCAAGTGACCTTAAATGAGCATAATGGTTTCATAAGCCTTACTTTACTGTTCCACACTCGACTACATGAGCAGAAAATCTTCAACTGCCACTGAGAAAGAGTTGAAGTGGGTAAGTTTATACCGCCAAGTGGCTATCAAAAGAAATTTAGACTTATGCCAGAGAGGAAACTGACAAAAGATTTTGCTTCTGACTTCTTTTTCTCATCTTTCATTTTTCCCTACTCAATTTAACAAGCACAGGCTCAATTTACCAAATGGACCTTTACCTGTAACAAAACGCCAAAGGCAACCTGCAATGGAATTTCCACCTTTTAAATTTCAGTCCAGTCAGATACTGTCACCAATTAAACACAGACAAGCCTTAAACAATATTATCGACCGAGCCGATGAGGCGCAGGGGCAAACCAGATGTGTCTGTCTGAGGGATGGGATGGACTGGACTGCCATGTCATCAGAATACTTAACAAATGGCTTTTACTTATTTCAGTGAATCTGTATCAATTTGTTGGTCTGGATTTTAAACTTCTGGTCCTTTTGTGGCTGCACCACGACGACGGGGCCGGCATAATCGTGAATGTTCGTGCTGAAGTTACACCATTGGTCGTTGCTCTATCAAAATCAACTGCCGCAAACAGTTTGCCAACTTAGCGCCTTTGTCGCTAGATTTACCGACTTTTCACACTGTTTATTGATTTTTCTTCACAAAAGCACCTAGCGACAAATCTTGCGACTTTTCGGACAAACCTTTGCTACTTTTTGCATAAATATTGCCCCACGAGTGCAAGGTCGAGCTGCTTATCATTCAATAGACAACACGGCAGCTGTGACAGACATGAATGAGCTTCTAACTTTCTCTCTGATCATTTTACAAATAAATATATGTCTTGTGATTTTGTCAGAGGACGCCGTGGTTATAAAATCGGGATTTTAGCATTTCAGAGCAGCAGCTTGGAAATGGCTTGGAAGTGACTGCTGGTTAACATTCAGTCTTAAAGGGCTGAATTACAGGCACTATTTCCTACTTATTCCATTTTTTGATGACAGAAACAGAAAAACATGTAAATGAGAACAGCTTTGTTGGGAATTTGGCTGTATTAAATCACTGTATATGTGAGCACAGCGAGTAGGGCGGTCCAGTGATAAACGAGGTTTTGATGTAGTCTTGTTATTGTTCACTTTTACACACTGAGAATAAAAACTGAGCTGGTTATTAAAAATTACTGAATGTCGCCAGGCAGTTTTAGTCCTAAATAAATGAGGCTAAAGATCGAATTTAGCTTGATCAAATCATATTCTGAAGTCAAATCATGTCTCCAGATGGCCAGCAATTGGAAAATATTCTGTTGTCACGACTTGGGAGCATTCACCCATTATTTCAAAGTGGTTAGCCTAATTGCTAGACCTGTTGTCACATCGGATAAATGGAGGTTTTGCCTAAATTGGATATTTAGACAAAACTTATATTTAGTTTATATATATCTGATTCACTTGATATGTAACGATCTGTGTAGGCTATAAATGCCCTTTTAGCTGAGGATGCAATAAACCTTGGTCCTCACCTCATACTGCAACAACTGGAGAAGCCTGACACCTACAATACATTCAGTTCACTGATTTCAGCGAACACAGGTTAGACACAGGTGTCCCTCAGGGCTGAGTCCCTATCACCCTGTAGTGATGCAGACAACCAATTTTAAATACCAGCTCAGTTCATTAACCGTCCTTAAGTCAGCTAATGACATAACCATAATAGGTGTCATATCCAATAGCCATGAGCACAGCACAGTTACAGCGAGCAGGTAGCCCAGGCAGTCATAACAATCTCCTGCTCAGTGCATCCACAACCGGAACAGAAACTCATTGACTTTATCCGCAACACCCCACCCAAAAGTCCCCTACATATCTGAGGTGAACGCACAACCATCACAGACTCATTTAAATTTCTTGCCACACATATATGCAACACACTCAAATGGAATATTGACCTGGACCCCATCACTAAACAAGCCCAGCAGAGACTGTTCTCTAAAAAAAATTCAAAGTTAAACATGGATTTGTGCTACATGCTGCTTTTCTCTGCCAACCTACTGTTGCAATATTGCAATTACTATTTATGGTGTGATATTTTGTGCCTATATGTTCAGCTGCTGACATTTGGTATTGAGTGTTTTTACCGTGCTGTACCAAAAATGATTTGCACCAACTCCGGCTTCGTGGCAAGTAAACTAAAGTAAAGGGGTAATGTAAAGTTTTAACCAGCCACATTGATTGTATTAGTGCTGATATTGGATTCTATTTAGACTGAATTACAGGAGATAGCAGCTTTTCAGCCATTTTGGCAGCACTTTGTTGACACGTCTTTAGTTCTTTTAGGCAACTGGGAGGCAACTGCAACTGTTCGAAATTCGCCACTTCTCAAACTTTTAATTACACGAACCTTTCCCCACTTTCCTGACTGTATTTATGTTCTGTATGATATGAGAGTTTGGTTTGGTCATTTTTTTGCCCATTTTGTACACAGAATGTAAGCCAATAGCACATCAAGATGAGGTTCTGTGTATTAAAACGCTATCGAGGGATACATCCAAATATTCACTCTCTGGATTGTCTTGTATGACACTCCTGGCAAGCAAAAGTAAAGAGGCACGGAGCCACAGCGCAGTTTCACGATTCTAAATTTAGAATGCATTACAGAACATCATTGAGCAGTGCTTCATAAGGGGGTAACAGCTGCAAAGTAAAAGGTGGAAAGATTGTTTTTTCCTTTCTTCCCTGCTCATGTGTGAACTGCATTCACAGCACCCATCTGCTTCTGGGACTGGTGTGTACGAGGCGGGAGCAGTGAGAGGATCCTCCTTATCGTTACAGATATTTCTGGAAACTAATTTGACGTGTAGCTCTACGTGCTCCTTGATATCTTCATTGTATTTCTCTGCTTATTCAGACGATACCAGCGCCAATCTCTCCCACTCTACTGCACTTTCATGCCGAACCATCTGCTGCAGACCTCGCTGCACGTGAGGTTGTGTTTATGAGGCAAAGGGAGAGTCGATGAGTGTGTGAGTGAAGTTAATGAATGTTGAATGCGTTTTTGAGATTGTGGGCTTATGTGGCCGCGTGTTTATGAGAGTCAGAGAATGACTGAAGGCTGAGTGCGAGTGGATGACTGATTATGTAGATGTCATTTACAAACATGCCTCTCATCGACGCCCCTGTACATGAGACTCTGATGTTCATTCTGCTCTGCGCTGCTCATACATCACTGTGCTCTGAATGGTAGGCTTTGGTTAAAAAAAAGCCAATTCCAGGCTGGTAAAGTGCCCAGATTTGCTAAGCTCTGACGCTAACAGATCTCTTATAAAATCATTTATCTCTACTTACTCTTTTTTAAGAGTAAATGTCTGTCTATGACGAATGGTAGGTAGCAGAATTCTTATTTTAGCCGGCAGTGACCATTTTTCGCAGTTGACATGAAAAAACTCGCCAGCAACAACATATCAGCTGTAGCTAATGTTATATAATCATTACTGAATTCCTGTAACTTGTCCAATGGTCAAAAAGAAAACTTGGCTTTTGTCTGGTTATTGGACTCTCTACTAGCCAGTGTCAGTACTCGGCTGAAGAGCATCTGTTGGCGACAGAGGCACCGCTCTCTAATACCACTGTGTGATCGCAGGTAAGGTGTGTTTTAGCAGGTTAACAAGACAAACAAAACGGTGAGTTCTCTATTGAAAGAATCGGGAGGATCAAGCCATGTCACTTTCAGTCATCGGACTCTCCCAGTTTAAGTTTTAAGCATTTCATATCAATTATTCCAGCTGATCAACTGAAGGACAATACACACTGGCTGCATCTGATGCGCCGTCGACCCACATCCACTGTTTTCTTTCTACGCCAGCACGGAAACGATGTCTTGCTCCTGTTTCCTAGCGTTGCCGCTCGTCAACTCTCCAGAAAAGCAGAGTCTGATTTAGATCTTTACTGAATCTTTGAGTTTTAGTGAATCGGTTGCTTACAAATGTTGAAACCTAATCTTAAAGTGGCAATCTTGAAGATTTTCATTTAAATAAATGTCTGTTAAGTCACCATCTCTTGTAGAATGAGGTAACATAATGGTCACTGAAAGTACTGCAACATTCATATATTTGCAGTACTATGAACTGGGTGTTTATTGCGACATTCCTGGAAAAAATGCTTTATTATATTACTGCTAATGCAAGCCGAAGATTTCCTAGTGCCGCAGCTCAGCACATTAAAGGCATTTAACTGGTGAACCAGGAGTTGACTTTTATTATGAGGAAGTCACAGGAAATGCAATGTGTGTATCGTTCATCAACAGTGTACCTAAAAAACAAGACCACGGTCATTCTGGGCATTTTTTTGACAGGGGATCAGTTTGACATATCGCAGGGAGTAACAGAACAAAAAGGAGCAGCCACGGTGAGCCGTTAGATGAAGAGCTGCAGGCGGCAGGGCTGCACAGCTCCAACTTCTCAGCGAGGAGACCAGCTCCTCTCACTGTGTCCTGCTGTTTGCAGACTCAAGCTGTGTGCAGCATAAAATTACATCACGGTTGCTCACAGAATGACGGAAAAAAGGCCAATTACTCCCTGACTTCTTTATTAAAAAAAAACGACAATAGTTTGTTTTGCTGCCCCCAGAATTTTGTGACCTGTAGTATTGAACCACATTTGCTGTTACCACCAGTAACTACACGTGTCGCCAAATCAACGAGGACTGAAATCTTCAAGATTGGCACTTTAAACACATTCAACAAGGGATCTGAAAGGACTTGCTTTTGATAGGCGGATTCAATACTGGATTTGGAACCGGAATTGAAACAACTGATAGCAAGACTTATCCACTGACACATTGTACTTTACAAAGCCATTCTTGGGCAATTTTACCATCCCAAATAAGTCTGGAAAACACAGTTTACACTGCCTTTTGGACCAAGCATTTGATTTCTGTTTCAAGGGGTTTGTACTGAGCAAGGAAGGAGGAGGTCTGTCATTCTTTTGACTGGAATGAACTATGTCAGGCATTCACAGCAACAACAACAACAACAACAACAACCTTCACAAATTGATGGCGAGTCAATCCAACTCTTGGTGTCCATACACCATTTTATTAGGCTGGACTTCAAGAAGACTGTGATCATCAGGGTTATCAAAGTGCTAATTTTATACATCCATTTGTTTATACATTTCAAGAACTTTAAATACCGTATATTATGATGTATTATTCTTGACTGCTGTTATTTGATCACTTCTACATTATCCCTCTTATTTTACCATTATCGCTGACCTCTAATTATTCTCGTCTTTTCCTTTCGTAACTTATGTGTTAAACGTTCTGTGTGCTGCTAATATTTCGGTCAGGGCACTCCAGTAAGAGATTTTAAGTCTCGCTCGGGGACTTTCTTGATTAAATTAAGTGATTATATTTTAAGTTTGAGTGCGGGTATTAGTGCATGATTCCGAAGAGGAGGAGGAAAAGGGAGCGTACGTGTGCTCATGTACATGTGCTATCGAGCAGCAGGAGCTGTGTGGATTGCTGAAAGCTGCGGACAGGGTCAGTGAGGAGAGGACGGTAGGAGACAAAAGGAGGCTCGGTGACACAGCCACGCGCCCGAAAACTGAGGGTCAGCAGTTTGTGGTGGCCGAGAGCACAACCATACGGACGCAGCCGTGGAACTGTTCAACAACTCTATTGCCCGCTCTGATTCATCCTCAACCTCTGCTTCAGATGGCAAGAAAATGTCCGCGCAGAGGCCCATAAAGAAAAAGTTTACTCGCCTGTATGCCAGCCAATGAAGGAGTAAGACAGGTAAAAAAATATGTCAGCATATGAAGTAACACAAAGTGTGGCTTACAAAAGCTAAAATGAGACAATTAGACAATGATTAGACGATTAGTTAAAAGATGTATTTCTGTAACTATCTCAGGCGGAGAACATTCAACATTCATTAACTTAAGAATGTATTTTCTGAATTAGTTTAGGTAAGGACCAGCTTTTGAACCGATCATAGTTTAAATGTTGTATGTTATCTTATATCTGAGATATTTTGCCAACTGTCAGTCTATTGCTGCTCAAGTGTTAGTACAAAGCCACAAAACAGGTGTTATACCAGGGGTTTGTGGATGGTTTAAATATCTGTATTATTTCCCTACGCTAATTCATTATTACAAATTCTGTACTGCTTCAATGAAAACCTGGCCTATAAATAATGTGACGGTAATAAAAATTGTAATATGACACACAGAAGTCTTGCTATATGTTTTCCTTTGTGTAGTACTGCAAAAGTGTGAGGAAATATCCTAGATAGAAGCTTCAAACATTTTAACACTTATAGAGCTTCATTAATTTATTGATTTGTATCTGATTTTTAAGTAACACACTGACATGCACACTTGCATAAATGTATGAGGGCATAATTACTTAAAGCCCATGGCCCAAATAGTCATTGGCTACAAAAAAAAATTTTTTTTTTTTTTTTTTATCTCCACCAGAAAACAAGCCAAACTTCTAGAGATCTGGTGAGCAGTAAGATCTAAATGTCTAGAAATGTACATACATTGTCTTCACACTTTTTTGTGTGAAACGTTTACAATCAAGATGGCAACGCTACATTTGGGGCCTTTTTATTTTTATTTTTATTTCTTTTCCAGGTGAACTAACAGGTTAATAGACTTGAAAAAAGCGGCGCTATTTCACAGCTGATCTGCTCCCATTCTTTAGAAACTTTAATGCGTAGACTGTATATCCCTCTCAGAGTCATCAGAGGTAGAAGTGAAACGGCGGCTGTTTGTTCGTGTGCGTGCTCAGAGAGCGGATTTTTCAGGGAGCTGTATCTCTGCACATCACTTCATTAACATTCCACAACCCGAGCCATATAGCATTTGATTAGAAAAAAAACAAAAAGTTAGGCTTAATGGGGTAATAAAAGTGTGAGGGTATCTGGAGACGTTCATGCTGCATCCTGCAAGCGGTCTGCCTCTGGGTGTAGTGTAAAGAATCTACACCGCAGTTAATCATGTGGGACGCAGAGGCGGCGATCAGGGATATTATCCCATTCTGCATTTTTTATCAATACCTCAGGGTGCAATACATGTCTAATATATGTCAACTTATGTGTGATATATATCTGTGTTAGGGCGCGGGTGGATGTCGGGTAAATACACATGCTGTCATCACGAGGATATTTTCGTGGCGGTACTGTAGGGAAGGAGGGACATCAGGAGGATATGACAGTAAGTGAAGCCATGGAAGAAAAACAAAGAAAGGAAAACTGAAAAAGAACATTAAAGACTTAGTGCTCTGTGCAGCACAGTGTCATGCAAAGGGGCAGGAAGATTTCTACTGTCAACACACATGACTCAACTCTTACGTGGCCAGGTACTGAAATTTTTGGCTTTTAAAGCTCACATTCCTCCTGACATCTCTTTTTGGTGCTGCATTCAAATGAAACGAGACATTCTGTCCTGAGGCGAAGATAGTGAATGTTAAGCAGTACCATTATTACAGTATTTTTGCGTCATGATATATTACCCCCTTCACTAGATGCTTCTGCTTGATCTCTGCCCTAATTAGCAAGCTTGATCATCTCTATTCAAAAATGCGCTTTAATCATTTGTGTCTGCTACAGGCCTCCGTAAGCTGTGCCTGAAACCGGTCGGCGCTGCTGTAATTGTGGGCTGCTGATAAGAGAGAGCTATACTCCTCCTTTTATGACCTAGTCTTTCTTTAAAGATTAACTGTGTAAAGGTAAATATAGAAGTCATTAAAAAAGAATATATTAATTTCAAAATTCTTTCTGCTCAGAACAGCGTTCACCTAAGACCTCCTGTACTCAAACGCTCCTGCAGGAATAATCAGCCAGCATCGACAGTGGGCTGCTCAAGTTGCAGCGGGGCTTATTTTGATTAAAAGGCCAGTGCCTTCGATGGCACAAAATGGCTGCTGTGGCTGGGTCTGTCTGTTGCCATCTGGCAGCTCCGGCCCCTTCAAAGGAAACTGTCAGCTCTCAAAGGAAGGTTATGATTACCACTCAGACAGTACTAAAATACACACACACACGAACACACACATACACACATCCAAGCATATCTATGCAAACAGATGTGCAGCAAACAGGCGTGAGGAAAAACACTTTCAAACACATGCAAACAAGTGCACATACCCCGACAGGTGGGCTCTGGGTAGTTCCAGAAACCTCCACCAGTCTCAGCAGGTGTCGGCCTGCCGCCACGGTGAAAAAATGCTCCAAGACAGTCAAGATGACTCATACAGCTATTCAGCGAGCTGGGCACTTTTGGTAAAGAATCCTAAGCGTAAGACGAGGCACGATTTAATAAAGATAGTCTTTTCTGCCAATCAGAATTACAGACGCGGCAGTGACATCATTGGTGAAGCAGGCTTTACAGCCCGTTTTTGGAAAATCCCATTGAATCCTTTAATATTGCATTTTAATTCAATTAGATCATCTGAAAGACTGAGATAAAAATACATTTCACACAGGATAGCTGTAATGGCATGCTCATTTTACTGAGAATGAGATAGGCCATCCACTCACGATGGCCAGTTTAATCTGCAGGTGGCAACCTTAATGATGTGCCCTTTCTGTGAGGATTTTTATTTCTCTCTTAGAGGTGGCTGCACTAAAATTCTGTCACAGAAAGACGCACCAGCAGAGAGCCTTGTCTGAGGGGAAACCGCAACTTATTTTTTACTCAGGGCTTGAAATTAACACCCAAAGCCTGCCAAATGCAAATGGGAATGAGTTGTGAAGGATAGCGTCAATGAAACGGTATCTTCTCAGTCGTACTGGTTGCCTCATAACCTTTAACCTTTCAAAACCTTCTCCTAAATTAAAACAAATGGACTAAGTTTGATTATTACGCCCTACTGTTGAATTTAGTCATAAACCTTTTTAAGGTTTTATTACACTGTGAAATGCCGCACTGCTTTGAAGGTAAAAAAGCACTATATTTTTAAGGTCCATGGTTGTATAGCTTTTCATAGTACTAGCATGATGTAGTAGCATGGTGTAAATGGCTCATGAAATGAAGAGGAAAGTACAGACCAACTTTTCTAAGTAGGTAAATAATATATTCATATCTGCAGCTACTAACTCTGTGGCACAAGAAAATAATTGAAGTAAACGAAAAATGTTTCAGAATTTTTTGCAGGCCCCTTTTTGTAACATGCATATACATTTAATTTATTGATACCAGCGTAGCTTGTTGCTAGAGTTGTGGTACAGTATGAAGTCTTACTTTTAACAACAAATCTCTTGGAATAGATGCGATGACGTATGAGCTGTTTTACTTTTTCCGTCTTGGCTAGTTGAAACTCAGTCTGACTGGTAACTTCCAAAAAGTTGATTTCAAGCCCTGTTTTTACTGCTTTTTCTAAAGACCTCACAATGACATTTACATTTTAGGGCTAAAGCTAAGACCGTTATCCAGGGAGATTTACAATGACTGCAACAGCACAATAAGCTAAAACTCCTTAAAGTCAGATAACTGGCAGCCAGTGGCAGGAAGTACCAGGCTCAGGGCCAGAGTCTTAAATTCCTGTGACCCTGAAATGACCACATAAAATGCAATGGCCACAATTTCCCACCGCACTGCAGCCTAAGTGAGGTGAAATGTGGCCTTAATGAGATGCAAATGTGTGTCACTGTACGGCTGATGCAAGCACAGAGTAACATGGAGGAATCGGGGGTGAATGTGGTAACTAAGCCTGGAGGGAGAGACCTGGAAAAAAAAAAAAAAAAACCAAAACAAACAAAATAAACCCACAATGGTCCCAGTGTCCAGGAAGCAAGCGGCGGCAACGAGAGAGTTGACCTCATGGAAAAACACGATTAGCTTTCTGTCTGTCAGAAATGATGTGTCATGTTGTGTTTACACGGTAAATGTGTATGTATGAAGGCAGGTCCGCTATGTGTAGTTGTGTTCGTTTCTGCATGAGTAGGACGAGGTAATTACAGTTAAAACTGAGACTGCAGTTTCAGTGTCAGTGACAAAAACCGGCGCTTTTCCCAGACCATTTCTCGATTTGTAATACTGTCATGTTGATGCTGCGTTTCCTCTGCTTATAGGGCTCCATATACCGTCACTCTCCTCTAAAAAATGTCTGTGAGATGACGAGCGTCGAGAACTGACTTTTTCTCCCCCTCACTGTTCAGAGTGTGTGTGGAGAGAGAGGCGGCTGTGGGACGCCAAACTCTACTGCTGATTATTTCCAAGGAAGTCACAGTCCCAATTCAACTCAACATCTACAATAGGAGGTGTTCCCTATATAACTAATAGAGTATCTTCATTCTCTAACCCCTCAAACCCTCTCCTCAAGTCTGGAAACAATTCATGTCTTTGCGGGTTTATCGATAGATCTACATCTGTAACATTTCATTGATTAATGTTTAACTTAATCATTTCTTCTGCATTTGAAAAGAAATGTTTATGGCATTATGTCGATAATGGTCCTGATTTGGGGTTATAACTTGTTTTTCTGGCAACTAGAAAATTTACACTGAGTTCCAAAGTTAGGTCAATTTAAATACTAAAAGAGCTACTATTACCACTATGAAGGACAAAGACATCACGAAGAGCATCCTTGATAGGACTCCCCTCAGACAAGGCTCTCTCTGCTGGTGCGTCTTTCTGTGACAGAATTTTAGTGCAGCCACCTCTAAGAGAGAAATAAAAATCCTCACAGAAAGGGCACATCATTAAGGTTGCCACCTGCAGATTAAACTGGCCATCGTGAGTGGATGGCCTATCTCATTCTGAGTAAAATGAGCATGCCATTACAGCTATCCTGTGTGAAATGTATTTTTATCTCAGTCTTTCAGATGATCTAATTGAATTAAGATGCAATATTAAAGGATTCAATGGGATTTTCCAAAAACGGGCTGTAAAGCCTGCTTCACCAATGATGTCACTGCCGCATCTGTAATTCTGATTGGCAGAAAAGACTATCTTTATTAAATCGTGCCTCGTCTTACGCTTAGGATTCTTTACCAAAAGTGCCCAGCTTGCTGAATAGCTGTATGAGTCATCTTGACTGTCTTGGAGCATTTCAGAGATATGATGGAACAGCTCCGTGCCGTCTCAAGGCTGCAGCGCTTTTGTAGAAATCTCTGTGCGTTATTTTGGCTTTGGAAAACAATTATCTTGCGTTTAATCCGTTTAAGAAATTACTTGTATATTTCCTTTAAAGAGGCAAACACTACGTGATGATGTTTGCCACCTCACATGAACTAGTGATTGTTAAATTGGCCATTTGATTGGTTTAATTCACTAATAATGAACAGATAACTGGAAAATTACAGCGATCATACGGCCCTTTCATATTTATGAACACAGTGTAAAGCCCAAAAGCTCTCCATTGCCGACATCAGGCAATCAATCATGTGTTTGCTCACAGTATATTCATATAGTTTCCAATTCAAATTGTTTACCACATTACACAACCCTGACTAACGTGTTGTGAGACCCTACAATACTTGAAGCAGCCGGCGTCATAACCAAATAAGTGCATCGTGGCATGTTAACGCTTCATTACTTTTAATGTACATTAGAAAGCGCTACAGATGTTGGTGAAGTGTGATGCGGATTATGGCGACTTTACACGTAAAAGTGTGAATGTAGAAATCTAATTTTCCATGTATGTTTTTACATGGGAATTGCTTTAATAATAAAAAAGTATAATTTCTAGTCTGCGCATAGTTAGCAAAAACAAAACAAAAACAAAAACAAAAAAACCCATGAAGACATCAAGCGGATTCCATAAAAGCCATTTTAGCAAACAGCGCTGTCCTCCAAAAAGCTTTGCCAGGTGTTGGGAAGTTAAATATTGACCCCACAGTTTCCTGTAGCCCCCAGTCCTCTTAACAACGGCGCTGTGCTAATTTTGTTTAAAAGGTTAGCCTGTCGAGAGCCCAGCTGGAAAGCAGTGGCCGTGTGATGGAGAGAGGGCGGAGTGGGGGCAGGTGAAGGTGAGGATGTTGAGGGGCGTCCAGAGGTGAGGGTGATGACAGCGCGCTCGGGCGGCGCTGCAGCCAAAAGGCACTTCAGCCGGCGTGGCAAGTGTGAAAAGCACAAACCAAAAGTTCATCGTAAGCAGCACATTAGCTTGTATGCCCTCTGACACCGCCATACACCCGCATAGAGAAACACACTCCCGCGTGCACGCAAACCTTTCAGCCACTCGTTCAAAAGGTGGTCCAAACCTTCGGGGAACACACAATGAAAAATTGATTCTCTCTTTTTTTTTTTTAGTGGGTGACTATTCACTATGCAAAAACTGCACTCCCAGTGACATTTCAAAGTTTCCACATCACTTTAGATTGCTAACCAGCCGCAACAGGTCGGATAAACATTCATTCAGCCTCAGTCAGTCAAACATTGGGGTTACTTAGAGCTCATCCTATTTCCTGGACAAAGATAAAATGCCATCACAGTTACTTGGACAAAGGCTTTAAGAAATAACGTCTGCTGGCATCTCAGGAGGCATAAAACAATCACACAGGAGCTTTGTCAGGCCTGCTTTCTATCCATCAGTGTTGTGAATGTGTGTGTTTTTGGCGGGTTGGTATCACAATATATTTCACAACATTGTTTCCTGATCCACAGGTATATTGAAAACTTGATGTTTACGACTTTCTTCCTATGGATCAATGCATTATAAATATATATATATATATATCTCCAAATGTCTCCCAAAACACTAGAATTGTTTTGATTTTCGGTTTTCCAGAATTATTAAAAGACCTGAAAATTGTCTGTCATTGTCAATCATTTGTGGACCCTGCAGTGCTTCCCACGGTTTGAGAGATTGCTTTGGCATCCTCTGTACAGTCCTTTCAAAAAGTGATTGACTTTGGAGTGTTTTCAGCTGACTCAGCGTGACTTGAAAAACACCACGTGCTGTGCCATAGGAACAGTTAATTATGGTCAATGCTCTTCAGTAATGTACTTTCAATGGCTGCCGGCTGAAAACGAATTCTGTTTTGAGTGTTAGAAGCCCTTTGGTTTTAATAGATGTTCATGAACTCTGGAGTTTATACACATCCACAGGTTGACTTAATATGCACTGCATTTAGTGCTATTTAGATTACATTACTTTCTTGCTTGACTCAAATGAAACACCTGCAAATGCCAACTGCCCTGTCTATCCTAATGTTTTTAGCTGTATTTAATTTTAAAAGGAACGTATTTTAAATGTCTTACATGTGTGTTGAGGCGCTACACCAATTGATGATTTTACAAACCTAAAAAACAAGCTTTTAAAATTTCAATAGATGGAATTTATTCAGAAACAAAAGCGGTAGTGTGAGCTCTGCCCCCGTCTCGGTCAGCATTTGTGCTGCTGTTTTTTGAATGATCTGACTTTTATGTCATTTAAGGTTTTCTATGGGTAGTTTCAGAAAATACATTACAGCTGTCAAGCCTGTTATAGATAAAAACATTTATTAGCGTATTATTACCTGCCTGTCAGAAAAATTACTGCACTTTAAATGTGGATAAATAGGACAAAGTGAACAGATTGAGGCCCTGATGCTTTGTTCCCAGGATCTTAAACTGATGCACAGTGTCCTGGCTCCAGTAATTTATGCACTCTCTTTTGTGTTCAGTTGCAGGTAACTGTGTGCCATCCACAAACTGATATAATCGCTGTACTGAACTAATTACCAATAGGACCAATATCTCATCGGGTGAATCAGAAATCGGCACACTGTCTACACGGATAGAAAAATCAATCTCACCGAGAGCTTGCGTTTCATCGATGTTCATCCTGATTTACAGTCACAGGCAGCTCTATGGAATATATTTTGTCGCTAAAAAGAGGTGATTTGTGAGCACAAAGGTCATGGGGATTGCTTGTTGTTTGGTTTGTGTTTGGGTTAAGGCTTGTTGGAGTTTTGGGTTTGTTCGTTTGTTACATTTACCGGACAAATGTTGTAGGGCCGGGGATCCTGTGTGTTGTACCTCTGCTGTCCTACTGGTCATATGAACTGACAGTGTTTGCATATGAAGTGAACTAATGCTACAAGCGTTCAGGCTATGTCACTGCCTAAAAGTTGTAAGAACTTGTAATGTGTTGGTGTCTGCTCTTTGTCGGTTTATTAAACTGGGGATTTTAAACTTCATTCATGTAAACGTAACTCATTTTAATCTGAACTTTTAAGTGGTACTGGAGCCTGAAAGTGCTCAGCATTGGTGATCTCTAGCTGGCTTTACGGTTTTCCTGGAAGATGAGATGAGTTTACTTTTCAGCCAAATTTTTGCCCAGGTATTAGATATTAGCAATAAGAAATAACACAACAACTGCTGACAGTTGGTTGTTTGTGTTTCTTTATTTGAACAAAACTAATTCCATGTATTTAATCTATTAGGTAACTGAACGCCCACCAGAAAAAAAAAAAAAAACTGACTCTGATAGTGTCAAATGAGTAATTGGGGAGCTTACAAAGCATTTGATCTTTCCTGAGCAATTCTGTACCCACAACAGAAAAAAGTGGTTCATGGAAGTTTCAAGGGCAGAAGGAAGGAAGGAAGGAAAAAAAAAAAAAAAAATACAGGGCATCGTCGGTCAAGACTGAAGCGAAAAATCCTCTTAGACAGGCACAAGTCTGTTCTCCTCCATTAAAACTGTTTTTTGATCATATACCTGGTTGATTTAAGCTCATAAATTTAAATATATTCCCATAAAAGTTTGGACAGCAAAACCCATCAAAGTCAATCTGCTTATACCACCAAACGTGTCACTCCATGTGTTTGATGATGTGCAGAGATGCATGCTGCTGCGCTGGATGACGCATTTACCAAAAAAAAAAAAAAAAAAGGTACCTGCGAGTTTGTAGAGTTTTTATACCTCCAGCTGCAAACCCTCAACCAAGATCAGCATGCGTTGTGAGCGTGTGTCTAAGACCTACCTCCCGTCGCCGTGACGCCCAGCAGCTCTGTTTGATCTTCCAGACCACGGCGGCCACCAGGAGCAGGGACAGGAAGCAGCTGCGGACAGACAGGAAGAGGAGGAGAGGAGTCAAAAAGAGACCGATCAAGCCTCGGGGTCGTGAGGGACTACGAGTGCCACTGGCCTGCATAAATTAATCAATGAACACTGAATTCGTTTTCTTCAAAAGTATGCATATTCATGTGTGTTTTTGGTCTGACAGAAGAGGTAATTACAGCTCACTTCAATCTGTATTATTATTTAATAAGCTACAAGCCTGAAGCTTATGGGCCAGCCTTCAGCTTTTTTGCCTCCTGATGGAAAAAAAAAAAAAAAAAAAAAAATCGCAGCTGCTCTGCCATAGTAGGTACATCATTTAAAGTCGTTCTGACACAGCACTGCAGTTCGTCCTGCCTATACTGTCCATCGAACAGCATGTTACAGCAAGAGAAATGATCACCAATTGCCAGAAAAGAGAAGTTATTCAAATTTTTTGAATTTAAGACACGATTCCAAAACCCAGCCTGTTTTCGATACTGTACAAGAGGTGATCAGATACAGAATCAAAGCAAAAAAAAACGTCCTCACAGTTGCAGTACATAAAATACCTGAGAGTGATGTCACTAGTTCACAAGCTATGACGTGCGATTTCAAAGAAGGGCGTCAGGCAGGAGAAGCAGCTGCTGAGTTTTTCCCCCGTTATTCGTCCAACTGGCTGCTCCGCCCCCTGCCCACACCTGATTCCCTAATCCTCCCCTCTGCATGCGTACCACCCCCGCTTCCACTCGCCAGTTGTTGTTGCTTGTGGGTCCTGAGTTTTCTCAAACTGTGATGGTGGGCTTTCCACGAGCTGGCCAAGAGGTTGGACAGACCCACCACCCTTTCCTGTGTCAACACCTCTAACATGCATACACGTCCATTCACTAATATATTTACTTATTAGTGAGAGGTATATTTAATGGGCCTTCCTTTTTCTGGATCTTGCTGCTAGCTGTTTCTGTACAGTTCCCCACCTCTGAATTTTGACACTAAGTTGCATCTTTGTCATCTCGGTTTATTTTTTTCTGCACTATGTTCCTTTGGCTGGATATGATTTTGCAGCACTGTGGGATTTTTTATTTTTGCATGAGCACTTAATCTTTTTTTTCCTGCTCCATTTTCAGTGTTTTCCACATTTGTGCAAATAAAATATACAAGGAATCAAACCCTGAGTGTTCTTTGCACTCTACACAAAACCCCCTTGAGGTGATGAAGGTAAGGGTGACATGTCTTGGAAAGGTTGTGTGTGTGTGTGTGTGCGAGTGTGTGTGCGTGCGAGTGTGTGTGCGAGTGTGTGTGTGTGTGTGCGCGCGCGAGTGTGTGTGTGTGTGCGAGTGCGTGTTCCCTGGCTCGCTCCCATTCCCCTCGATGCTTTCACACTTGCACTTAGGAAGCTGTGAAGGAAACCACAAAAATAAAGACAAAGACACAGCAAACGTGTGTGTGTCTGTGTGTGTATCCGCACAAATACATCAGAGACAACATCTCCTGCCATCTGAACTTCATTCCCTGACTGTCACGCCTTTCCTGTGGCCGTCTGGCCCGGACTTCCTGTATTTCAGCTCACATCAGTGTTGGCGAGCGGCTTCTGATGAGCCAAGTGTCGGCACCCGTCAGCCAAACATTTTCACAGTTCGCTCCAGGAAAACCATCAACTGAAAAAATAGAAATGTGCACATTTAAGTTCTATGTCATCTAGGATGGCTCCTTTTTTGATGTGTGAACGCAAACACAAAGTCGCTCTGAAAACTAGACAACTGAGCAGCGGGACAGTGAAATATTGTGTGTATTAAGTTTTAACAGATTAATGAGCTAACTTTTAAATGTATGAAAACAAACTCCACCAGCAAATGCATCACTATCCACATAATACAAACTCAGCCAGTGCCATCACTGTTCACAAAGACAGTCTGCAACCACTCTAAACACAGCTGTTTTTAAATTCATCTCACCAGCAGCACTCGCAATATTTACAAGCTACTTTAAAATTCCTATAATTAACATCCCATCTTCACAATATTCCCAACCCCATGCATTCAAATGCTGAACGTTGCAGAAGAAAAACGGTTTGCAAACTGGGTGATTTTAATCGGTTTCTGTTTGAAGTTTGAGTCGCAAACGTGACTGTACGCACCACCACGTGTAGTAATTCAACTCAACACTGCTGACACGGCTGTCGACATGCACACAAGAGACCAGGTTACTCAGGAGGAATCAGGTAAACGGCACTGCGGTAGCCTGGTAGGATAGATTAGGATAGATTTCTTCCCGATCCCCGACCTTATGTTGGAAGCCTTGGTTACTTAATATAACCGTAGTAGTGCTACTAGAAACAATGTATGTGATTTTCTGGGGACAGACTATGCAATTGGGTCAAAGCTTTTCCTTACAGCACAAATGTGGGGGGATTTTACAAAAGGTCCACGTGTTCAGCAGTAGAAACCGTGTAATTTGGACCTGCAGTGTCTAATTTGTGCTGTTTTCAGTTTTCGTCAAAGACGCCGGGTGGAATTATTTTAAATGACACTCTGCCTGTCTGAAGTCTTTGTCCTACACAGTGACACCGACTACAGCCAGCTCAGTTACTCAAGTGCATGTAAACGCACCGAATTAAATCTGAATCTTTTAGTCTCTTTTCTATACCTTGGAAGGACATTCTTGCATTTCAAATCTGGACTAGAGTGAGCTGCTTAATTCATATTTACGATGACGTTTGTGTTTACTACCCAAAATTTACTGTAATTCAATTGAATTCTGTTGTCACTATTATATTTTCATACACATGTACGGTTTGATCTTAATTTTCTGAGTCAACATGTTTTGCAAAGCAGCAATATGCAACTCGAGAGCACCTGGATTGAACGGTGGGTAACGGGTAACTGTCTCTGATTGATTTCTGTGTACGTTTGACCACACTGAGGCTGAGAACTGCTGGCTTTGAACGTCCTAAATTCATTTTCGCTTTATTGTTTCAAGTGCAGCTGATTTCCTTCCTTTATTCAAGATCGCAGGAATAGTGTGTGTGAATTCTGTTTCAGAGGTTAGAAGGGAATTTAATTAGAAACTCCAAGTTGAATCATGATTCCAGCGGGACCCTCACAGATTTTTCTATAGAGCTTTACCACCTTTTCAATCTAAATGTCTTTGCCCATTTCAATACTGACTGTGATGCGCTCAGATCTTTATTCATCGCTCCCACACCCCTCCCTGTCCGACCGGCGCGACGCCATCCATTCAAAAAATTCCTTCATCTCTCCAGGTTGAAGAGGACTTAAGAGATCCATCCGTTCAGCCATCTTATTGATCTGGCTTCCTGCTCGCTGCTTAAAGAGTGACACGGTGTTAATGAATGACCAACGTGAATAGATATCAGCTTCACATCAAAAGGCCTCCCCTGCCCAGCAGGGTGGGAGGAAAAAAGAGAGAGAGAGAGAGAGAGAGAGAGAGTCAAAGGATGGGAGGAGAAGGAGAAGGAAAGACAAGGAGACAGAGGGAAATGGACAGTAATGGCCAGAGACAGAGAGAGACAGAGAGGTAAAGACTGATAAGAGGTTAGAAACTGCAAGCTAAAGTCAGAACAATGGAAAAAGTAAAAAGACAGAAGGAAACAAAAAGTAGACGGAGTCAAGAAAACAAAGACTGAAAGAAGAACATATAGGAAGTAACAACGGAGAGATGCACACAAAGACAAAGAGAACAGGACAAAGATAGAAACAGACAGAGCAGAGCAGCACGCTTCATTTGATCTCAACCTCCACAAAGGAAGATGGCCAAGTTAGTCAGGCTTCAGCTCTCCCCACCCCTCCATCGCACCCAGAGCTCCCACTCTCGCAGGGAATAGAGATGAGCATCCACCGGCAGATGCTGCTCCGCCACGATCGCACCTCACCTCCTCGTTTGAGGAGGCCACTGTCACATTAACCCAAACTCTGCTACCACTTTGTTCCACTTGGAGAATGAGGAGCAGGCAGAGCAACCGTCTGAGTCTTCCTCAGTGGAGCATCGAACAGTCCGTGGCGTCGTGAATCGGGTCCATCCCAGCCGGGGGAGTGACTGCTGTTAGCAGTCACTGTCAATATGAAACCGGTTACTGTAGCTTACAGGTCCAAGAAAGATACCGCGCCCAACCAACATCAAAATACCTGCTCAGAGGCTGCTTCACAGCTGCTAAATGCAAATATGGTTACTCAAGTAACTCGGAAAAGTGACTTTTATGGTTGGGTTTTTATTGATTTGCTCCTTGTTTAAATCAGCAACCTGCTGCACATCTCATCCATCAAGCTGTATTTGCAATTCACAAGAAGTAAAAAAAAAAGAAAAACGAAAAAAACAATACTTTCCAAGCCCCACCTTATTGCCTGTTTTTTGCCAAAATGTCTGTTGAAATTTCTGTTCCTCAGTTCACTGCCGAGATTCATGTAGCTTCATGCAGCCTGGAGGGTTACAACACCCGACACTCACTGCGAATAGACCCATCTCAACTAAAATCCACCTTGTAATTGAGCACATTCCGTCATCTCATGCTTTTTTAAACAGGATCGAGCTAGCTAACAAGTAGACCAAAAGTATGATGGCATGTTCAAGTCAGGTTGCATTTATTATAAAAATGCCTAAGGCGAAAATAAAAATGCCGAAAACAACTTTCTAAAAGGTACTTACAAGTATGATATCTGTTCCGCCTGCCCCCCCCCATCACAGCTATCTTGTCATGAATCATAATCTTGACTGAATCCTAATCTGCAAACACTGGCAGTCCAAAGGTAATACAGATCGAAAAGATCCGTTTTCTTCACATGAAGACAACTGGCTGACCTCCCGAAGAGACCGATATTTACCGCAGCTCCTCTAAGGATGCTTTTACATCCGTTACCGCCAACTTTTTCTTGAATTTCATGATTGCAATGAGTGAAATGGGGATGTCGCTTAACTGCGGCAATGTCCACACTCTATCTACAACATTTTTTCTCCTCGGACCTTCATGTAAAATTCAGTTTTATTCAACTAAATTTTTGGCATTTTACCTGATGATGAAGTGAGGACAGAAACATCGTAAAAATAAACATCTACTAGCGCTAGGATGGTGATGCAGCACGGTCTGGAAGATGGAAGGAAAGACTGTGTGAGACTGAAAGACAATCTGATCTGACACAAGGGTCATGAATAGGATATCAGTAAAAATGCGTATCTAAGCGGCAAGGACCGGTAAGTAACACATAACTCCTCATTCTGAGATGAGACTTTTTGACAGTCACACAGTCTTCATCTGGATTGATTTCATCTTTAATGGAAACTATTTTTCCTCATAACCTGAGGAAAAAAAACAAAACGGTCCCATTCTACCTGCTCCATAAAAAAGTCATGCCAGACAGGCTTTTTTTTTTAAATATATA
The DNA here is from genome assembly GCF_016859285.1 of Xiphias gladius. NCBI lineage: Eukaryota > Metazoa > Chordata > Actinopteri > Istiophoriformes > Xiphiidae > Xiphias > Xiphias gladius. Next base: position 23,326,152 of record NC_053409.1, read on the forward strand.
TATATTGAGGGGGGTCTTTGTGGATTTTTCTTGGTAAACAACCAAAGTTTTGTCTTTATTCAGTGATTCTCACCAGATCATATTGTGTGTATCCTGAAGGCCAAACAAACACATTCTGAATGCATTTCCTGCCTCACAAATCTCTTACAAAGCCTTTTACTGAATGTTTTCTAGCCGGCAATGTTTACTTTAGCTGGTGGTCTGCCTCTGCTCTTTTGATTTCCCCACTGCTGCCACCAACTGTTACTCCCTCTGCAGTTGGCAGAAATGCTTTAAGACGCAACACAAGCAATGTGTAGAGCTGCTTCAAAACCTTGCTTTGATTTACAGAGACCCCTAGTGGTTTAAAATTCAGATTCAACAAAACCAATTTATTGGTTTTAAAAGATACCACATTCTCAGTTTTTTTTTTTTTTTTTTTTAAATCAAGCCAGACACCAACTACCATGCAGAAAATATCATTTTCCTTCTGGCAGCTAATGAGGGAACAACAAGTCTTAAATGATGAAATAAAAAGATAAGAATAGTCATTTGGTACTCAAATTACGTTTGCTAAAAGGCATTTCTTTTACTTGCCATTTTGGTGCCACTTCATTTGCTCCATAAAAAGATGAGAAACAAACAAAATATGCGCTTTTACTATTCGGTTTCTTGTCCTGAGGTCATCATTGAACTATACAGACCATATGTATTTTAATAGACATAATGTACGGCATGTACAACAAAGCTCTAATACTGCATATTCGTTGCTTTAACGTGGTGTCATACCGGCTAAGTAGCTTTTCAGCCAGGCATTCGGCATTCCTGCCATCATCAACAGAAAACGCTGAAAATGTCAACGGAAACTCCCCGGAGTCATAAATGCATTTCAAACACAGAGGAAAGGAACAGGTAAAGAAGGAGAAGCTTGAGAAATAAGCTTGTACCTGAAGCTTTACTGACTTGCAACCTAACTGGAGAAAATTTGGAGAGAGGAAGAGACATACACATCTTTTCCCCACTCTCAAGCTTGATTCTGTTTTGAAAAGCATTATCAGGTTAAATTCTTCACGGTAATGATCTAGCGTGGGTGGTATTCTTGCAAGAGACGGTGTCTCATACTACCCCTATCCTGGGCAAAATATGGTCATTCATGTCATGAGGTAGAATGAGTGAGCCCAAGCTCAAACCTGAAACACACCGTCTTGGTCGAGCTGCTCAAAAGACCGACAGTGGGAAAACATGGCCAAGGAATGCATATGTAACTGAAAAAAAAAAATTGACACAAAGAGTGTACACGTCCAACCTTTATTGATCCAATCAGGTTAACAACTGATTTGAGGTTTCTGTTTCAGTGGCAGACCAAAGTGTGGAAGGAGAGCTGGAGAGAGTGTATTATAGCCACGAGCTGCTGAGGCCCGAGAGGTGAGCACTGACGTGTCATTGGCTAACCCGACAGCAAAACAACAGCCACGGGGCAAACACCAACAGACCAGCTCTGTTGTCTGCAGCCATCTGAATACTAATCCAGCTGCCGGGGCGCCTGCTTTTACTCTCGGGAGGAAAATTAAACCTGCTCACCAGCCAAACGCCGTTTCATTTCCACCAAGGCCGATAAGTTTGTCCACTGAACCACACACTAACCGGCAGTTGCTCAGAGGTCCCATTCTCTCACTAAACCTTGGAGCACCATTTGGGGTGGGACGCTTCCAGGAAGTGTAACCCCCCTGAAATAGAAGCCGGGCTGAGCATCTCACAGAATACAAATTTCTGTATAATCTCTGCAGCTTTGTATTGTTTGTTTATTCACTCCCCTCACAATGGGAGCTGGAAAAAAGCGACTACATTCCCCCTTTTATGTTTGGTAAAGGAGACAAAAAGCAAAATCTAATTTGGAATGATCTTAAAAGCAGGATGGCAGACTTGCAACCAAAAAAGAAGCATGCTGCTACAGTGTGCGCACATCCTGTCTCGCTGAACTTATTGTTTTTTTACACAGCCTTGTTCACTACCCCTGGTACCAATTCCTAGATGTTAATTAGTTACAGATTATCAGATTTGCCAGTGGCAGTTATCATTTCACCTCTTAAAATTTGTTAAGATGACGGGCAACTAATTAAAACTGCAGCTCTTGTGGTCTGAAAATTGCAATTTTTCAAAATTGTAAGTTGACTGAAATAACCATTAGTCATTTTATGCTAATACACATCCTTTACACGGTAAATCTGACCACTGCAGCTGCAATGAGTGTACTAATAGTTACTTATAGGAAGACTGTTTGCTGGTGAGAACACTGCCTGTCTGAGATATAATCTAGGAAACGAAGCAGCAGTGGTGACAAAAACTCAGCTGCAGTGAAAAAAGGGACAGAAGCAGCCGGGGGAATGTGAGGATTTAGACACCATTTGCTGAATAAAGGAGCAGATTCCCTCTAAAAACCTCCGAAAGCCGAGGCTTCACACTGTTCTTTCTGAACAGGTAAAGATCTGACCAAAAAACAATGAACTGAAGAAATAAGGGCTGCACCACAAGTCATGTTATATTTCAGAAAATCCTGCAATAGGGCCTGGTGCATGAGAAGTCCGACGCCACTGTATTTTTTCCCCCACAGGCATTTGCTTTTTGCTCGTACAAACTTGTCGAAACTTATTTCGACAGAAAAGGCAACAAGGGGCCCGACAGCGCACGCAACGGGCACGGAGGGAGGGATCGGACACGAGGCTGATCAGATGGGAAGAAAAGACTTTGCCTCCCTCTCGGGACACCCCAGGTGCGCATTATGGCCCAGTTCACGTTCCTGTCTCTCTCCTCCCCACTCATTACAGGTGAGGAAGAGGAGGAGGAGGGAGCGGACGCTGCGAGTCAAACCGACTGATCCGACTCATTTATTATTAATTGAACGCAGAGCAGCTTTCAGCATCATGCGGACCTATCAGGGAGAAGGTTTAGTCATGAGGCTCGGGTCTCTCTCTCCGGCTCCTCGCTGATGACCTGACAATGAGGTCAGATACAAAGAGAGAGTGTTAAAGAATGCAAGAGAGAGGAGAAAGGGAGAAAAAGGGAGATGGAGCAAGAGGTGGGGGAGAAAGGGGGAAGCGAGAAGGAAAAGGGGCAGCGGGAAAAGAGAGCAGGCCGGGGAGGAAGATGAAGAGAAGGTTGGAAATATGGAAGGAATAAGAAAGGCAGAGGGTGGGAAGAAGAAAAAAAGAGCACGAGAGGAGGAAGGAAGAGATTGAGAGTATACTTTGGTAGGGAGGTAAACGGAGAGGCACTGATGCAGCAGCAAAGGTTCAGATAAAGATGGAGAGAGTGAGAAACTAGAAAGCTTAGAGCTGAGGAGATTCTGGCACAGCGCTGGCGGCAGCCACTGCTGAGTGCCCAGGGAGGCCCCTCAGGACAGGCAGGCAGCCGGCTCGAGTGTGTGTGTTGAGTAGCTCTCTGCCTCCCTCTCCCTTGCTCGGGTGTCTCCGGGGAGGGAGAGGGAGAGCAAGCCTGATGTCAGCCAACACCCCAAGGAGCAAGCTGAGGGCAAACACATCACCGAGTGTGTGCGAGCGTTAGTGTGTGTTTGAAAGAAATGATTGGGGAGCTGTGAGTGTGTGTGAACACATGAGAACATTTTAATAGTATGTACAGAGAGTGTAGGAAAAGTAAGGAAAAGAGAAGAGCTGCAACTAACTAACAACTAACAATCGTTCAGATTGGATTGGATTGCTCCAACGGGGGCATGTCTTAGTGAATACAGAGAGATACGGAGCTGCACTCACACGTCATTAGATCAGAAAAAGGACGAGGACAAATGAACTTTCACACTCATCTTTCCTACATTGTTTCATCCTAAAAATGTTCAAAAAGGGGAAAACTATCCTTAAAAAAAATGAATACAATTTTATGTAACAGAACTTTCCCATCCTGTTATTCATCTTACGACCCCTCGGATGGGTCCTGACCTCCATGTTGGGAAACAGTGGTTTAATCTATAAACTGTAAACAAACAAAAAAAAAAAAAAAAAATCTATCTATACTATGTTTAAGCACCTCAACCTTTAAAAAAGTTTGAACAAAGTTGGCTTGATAGTTGGATGAATGGATGAAATCGCAGCTAAGTTCAGGTCTTGTGCTGCAGAGTCCTCTACACTCTGTCCTGCTGTCAATCACCTATCACCCATCCTGTCACCTCAGCCGGTGATGCTGACGCAGGCTGACGTTTGTACACAAACACTAACTTGTGTTAGAGGGAACAGGAAGCATGTCCGCTCCACGGCACGTATCACAGTTGGGGTCGCTGTCACGTTCCTTTTTTTTAACTAACTGCGGCGATGGATCTCTTTCCGAGTTTGAGCACAGAAAAGCTCTGTGTTTGATGACGAATCCACTAAGACCACATACCGCGGGGGAAATAACTGAGAATGATCTGTCGTTAGTAAAGCAGTCGCTAATTCAATGGAATCTGGAATTGATTGTCTAGAGCTGACCCCCAACTCTTGCACTCATGCAGACTGCAGTCTGGAGCTTTGAAGAGAAAAAGACCCAGATGCTGTGTGTTTGTGTGTGTGTGTGTGTGTATGTGAAGGACAATCATACAGCTGAGAGGACACACGGCGCCGCTGAGTGGCCAGCTGCCTCCTGTGTTTGAATATTGAGTGTTTCTCAGTGCATACATGTGTGTGTCTGAGTGTGTTTGTGTGCAAACAACTGTGTGCATCCGAGAGAACTTCTGTGCCAACGTCCAAATCTGCAGATGTGTTTAAAAGGCTGAGTAGTGAGATGATGATCACAACAACAGAATTATTTATGTTCTGTTGCAGGCCACTTCCAGCTGCCAAAATATGCATGAGTTGCCACTTGGTTGTGCTCAGAGCCTGGGGCCAACACAGGGAGTCCCAAAACGATGTTGTGTGGCTGGGTAGGTGTGCGCATGTGCGGGTGGCTGTGCAGCCATATGTGAGAGCGGTCGGGTCTGCATGATGGTTGGGTACCAAAACAAAAACAAAAAAAAACTGGTAGGAAATGGCACAAGTTCTAAAATGATAATAAATCCAGGCACTTAACCTCAGTTTGTGTAAATGGGTGACGCTGATCCGCAAAAGCTAAAATCAAGAGAAGTACAGCATCCCAATAAGCACTGCCAGATGCTAAAGATGCAAGTTTGCCTGAAACATCGAACCTCTCTCTCTCTCATATATATATATATATATAATATATATAATGTATATAATATATATATATATATTTTTTTTTCTTTTCTTTTTTGTTTTGGGGTGCCATCCTTCTCTTGATTTTGGACAAGTTCTAGTTGGACCAGTTCCTGGACCCAACAGCAAAGTCATTTTCAGCGCTTTCCTATAGTGTCCATTTGACGGTTAGCTACACTAAAATAACAAAGCATTTGGAACTTATGAATAGTAGAAATACTTCCTATAGCAATGCTTTACAGCGAGGTTATGCAGAGTAACTGAAAACAAAACTAGGGCTAGTGAGGGCTACGTATTTGTGATTTGGGTGAACTGACCATTTAAGATAAAAACACCCGTGCTGCCGATTCGAATATACAAAGTTTTTCAGTGCCCCCCTACCAGTGCTCTGAAACACATGTCACAGGGAGGCTAGCTAATTAGCTAGCTTGCCCAAAAGCATAATTTTAGCACCGGTATCATTAAAAAAACAACAACTGAGAATGCAAATGAAAGAGCGGGCAGACCGCTGTATAACCAGGAGACAGACCCAGTGGTGAAAAGCCATGGTCTGACTGCTGCAGCTTAAGCTCAAAAGGTTAAAGGCCTGGTTAGGGAGGATGGAAGGCCGGGTAGAGGGGGAGTTGAAGGTGGGAGGCAGAGAGAGAGGATAAGAGCGACATACATGGCTGGGATGCTGAACTCAATAGACCCGGGAGTGACGCCACTAATCACGTCTCTGCTCTAACGAGGTAAATGGTTCAGGCCAAGGTCAGTGAGTGGAATAACACTGCTGCTCGCCCTCTGCTGCTGCATGCGGATGCTAGTGTGGTAGTGACGGTGGTACTCGGGGTTCTGATAGTGATTAGGAACCGCCGTCAGGTAGATTTTGATGACGGTGCCAATATACTGAAAATGCCAACTGAACGTAATCACGAACACACACACAAAAGGCTAAAGAACTCGTGACAAAGTTGCCTACAGAACAACAGCAGTGAAGACCGGCGCCTCAGATGTTGACAAAAAACAGCCCCAAGTGAAAGCTCATCTTCACTCTGATGTAAATTTGACTCAAGCTCGTCGTTGTCCCAGAAGCGAGAATTTAAGTCTCCTTGATGGCAGCAGGGTGATTCATTCACATCATCAAATCCCAGCCAACCACACACCCACCTGCTGGTACCCCATCTTCTAAATGCCTCTGCCCCAACCAAATTACAACCCCCCCGTTCAAACAGCTGGGAAAGCAATAGAAATCACCAATCATTTTAACTACATAATCGTGATAACACGGCGCAAAGTGGGGTGAATGATGTTTTTTAAATGTGTTTCAGATTTTAATAATTTGTCTCAAATAGGATGACATTTTTCAAGGGTGTTGAGGCTGCCTGGCACCGATTCACATGAGCTCTGTGTTGGTCACAACTGGTGCACAATTAGGTTGTCAACTGATTTGAAAAGACTGGGATGTTTTTTCGTGGTGCCATAGATAATGATGCCGTCACAAAATCCTGTCAACAAAACACGTGGAAAGACATGAACCCACAATGCGTTAGTCCATCTCTCAATACTTAGCAACTCCTAACCCCGTCTGTGGTGCTCAGCCCCAAGCCTATTGGTTCCTACTGAAGACATACAGCTTTTAAAAAAGTGTCCTACAACAGTAGGGCGTTGTAGTTTCTAGCAACTGTCACTCAAACAGGACTTAACAGTGCATTTGTTGGGGACCATTTCTCTGCGAGGGATTAGTATACATTTGGTCCTCAAGTGAGTATTGCAGCAGCAGGATGGTGTATGCGGGACTGTCTCAAAACACACCTTAGTGCCCGACCGGTTCATATACTGGTGAGTGAACGACATGATTGGCCTCATGCACTGATCTTGAGAGAGATTTCATATCGCAAGAACCATGATCATAATCACAAATGACCAAATTACCAGTGTCTCAAGAAGCTCTGGCAGGTGCAAGTTTTAGCCGCAGCCTGTTGATTTCACCAGTTATGACAACCGTCGCTGGCAAATTTACTCTGCTTCAGCCAAGTAACTAAATCAATTTTAAAACTAAAAACAATCTGTGTGTTGGTGAAAAAAGAAAAAGAATCTCTTGCCTGTTGTCTGGTTAATATGCTCACTTACTGCTCATTTGCACCACAAAAGTAAGCTCCACCACAGTGGTTAGTCCCGATGGAGAATGCTTTTGCTGTATTAAGACCATACGCTATGAGAGTCGGGGAACGAAGTGAAATCCCGTTAACTTCAGGTGAACTTCAGGACTGGGGATTTTGCCGTGTAGTCACTCTACAAAAGACACTGATCACAGTCTGCACGGAGACAAGGGTCGACTGCAGTAATTTGTAACTCTTTCTTTGTGCATATGACATGTGAGTATTGTATTAACATAGACTTGAAATCAGAACCTATTCTTTAAGAGTCTGAGGAAACACACTCAAGTATGTATGACTAAGGACACTTTAGGGGTTCTCAACACTGGTAGCAGCAAGGGTTCATGTCCCACGGGGACCACTCATGTACTAAGAATATACAGTAAGGACTCGTGTCGGATGGAAGTGCCCACAAAAAAGCACGACTTCTTTTAATATTCGCCGTCAAGCAGCACAGATGTGCCGCAGAGGTAAGCTCTCAGAGGAAGCGGAATATTTCTGGGACATCGGGCCTCAGTGCCGCGCCGACTACGAGAACGTTAAGTCCAGTTTTTCAAGAACTAAACACCACAGAGGGCCGACATGTGGGCGCAGTATTTTAGAACAGTAGTTCAGAAACTGTCACTTTTATGCATCCATCAAAAATAAAAATAAACAGAGGTCCCAGTTCTGCAGATGAGAAAAGCTGAGGGTTGTCTCAAAAACTGTCAGTTTTCCCGCTGCTTCTTAACCTTGTTCTTTTTCTGGAATTTCAGCTACATCAAAACGTTATATTTCCTGTTTTGCCCACACTGCTGTAAAATGGTTAATTTTACAGATCTCAGAGCTACACTGAAATATCTGTACTTGGCTGAATAGGACATTAAAGTGTTCTTGCATAATTCTGTTAATTATATATTCAAGTACCATTAATTCTCCAAGACACGCGGGGATGTCAAGTCCCACTTTCAAATGCACCTTTGCTGAGCTACTGCTGAACATTTGCTTCGTAAACAAGAAGAGAAACTATTTAGAAAAGATAAACAAACTTTTTTTTTTTTTTCCCCCTTTTGAAGGAACTCATAACTAGTTGGCTGGGGGAGAAAAGATGATGTATAAAATCAGACTTCAAAAATAGCCTCAGCTGCAGTAATATTTCCATGACAAATATGTCCCAGCATGCATTATTAAAAAAAGGTGCATTTTATGATAGCTCTTTAAGCTTCCTCCATCCAGCAGTTTGGACTTATGTAGCCAAGAAATTTGTCATTCAGGTCACTATTACTTCAAAGGGCGCTCGCTTCGGCAGCATCCAAGTTTAAAATTAAAAACATGACAGCTTGAGAAAAGAAACATTTCCAATGCGTTTCCAAAAACGTTTTGGAAATTTCTCCAGAAATTCTCCAGGGCCTTTCCAGGCCTGGACGAAAACTCAGCTAGAGACAAATTCTGTAAAACATTCAATTTTCAAGAAACGGTGGGGCTCTGCAAATCTCTGACTTTGCTTGATTTCAAACAGGGAAAAAGTTTTTAATTCACTTTTAAAAGCCATGATTCACAAGAAATGAGTCCACAGCGAGAAACTGCTGGCCAGCTGGATGTGAATATGTGAATGCATCTGTTTGCTGCTACAGCTGATGTTTAATGCATCGGTTTTGTGGCTGGAGAATGCATGTGGGGGTATCTGTGCTGGTGCTGCAGATAACGGGATGGCACCACCTTCATCTGTCCCCACGGGGAACATGGCACAGAGAGAGAAAGAACTGAGAGTGAGAAAGAGTGAGATTAAGACACAGAGAAAGTCGGAGTGAAGAAAAGCAAACAATTTTCACGTTAATTAGCATCCCTCTCCTCCCCTGCAACACAAACAATGCAGCGCCCAAAGAACCAGGAGCAAACAGGGACAAGGCTGCGAGCTCGCTAACTTTAGGTCTCTACTCATCTGTGCGGAATCAGTGGCAGGCAGCTCACACACATCAAAAAAGACTGAGCTGTGGGATTAAGAGCAAGTCAGAGGGAGTGGTGGGAGGCTGGGAGGAAAGAAAACAGGGGAAGGAGGGGATGGAACAAGGGAGACAGACCGAGGGAGGGGAGCAAGGAACAAAAAAAGAGGAGGCAGAGGGAGCAATGGAGGAGGAGAACACAACGGAAGATGGTGAGCCAGAGATGAAAGGAAAATTATAGGAGGGGAGCATGAGGGGGAGGGAAAGAGGGAGATGGGAGAGAGGCAGGGGAGAGGCAAAGCGAGGGATGGAAGAAGAGGGGGAAGGGGGAGGAATAAAGGGAAAAATGATGAGTGAAGGAGGGGTAGGGAAGGAGGGAAGGCGAGCAAGCGAAGGAAAAAGAAAGAAAAAATAGGGCAAGACGATAAAAAGTTGACGGATAATGTAAAGAAAAAAGATGGAGGGAGCAAGTGAGAAAGAAAGAAGAGAGACAGTTTCTCTCCTTATGGATTGCCATGATGCCTCCCTCCTGAACACAGCAGGCACGGGCTCCATGCTTTGAACGCGGACATGCAAAGGTCCAAATGCTGACGCGCGTGTATAAACATACCAGCATCATGGGCGAGTAACTGCAGGGTCAGCATTTGTGTGCAAAGGGGGCGGAGGTGCGTAACGGCACTTGTGGTCCTACTGCTTTTAATGCTGAATACCATCCAGAATAAACCTCAGCCAGGAAGTTGATATAGTCAGTCGGTGCTGAAACATACTGTATTTGAACACCAGTGTATTGGAAAAGGCTGGTTACGAAACAATACAAAAAGAATCCTTCAAATCAGCTCTATCAAATCTCTCCGCCTTTACATGGCTGCTGGATCAATAAAGCAGCATGACTTGGAATAACTAGCTATTTTTTCAGGACAATGCGGAAGGCACACAAGCATGACAAGGTCCTACAGCTGTCCTCTGGGTAGCAGACACACACACACTCAAACAAACATGTAGGATATTCAAGAGAAGTAGATAAGCACACATGCAGTCAGACATGCAAGGGACACACTTGTTTACCCAGTATTTGGCCCTGCTCATTTCTAAAATCAATAACACATTACACCAGTTCCCGAAGAAGTGAAATAGAGGCCTGGGGATTCATCACAACTCAACGCATGCACGTGCGTTCGGCCCTGGCAGCACAGCCATCATTACATGATCTCCATCATTAGCAAGCAGCATATTGCTCTGCCAACAATCCCTGGGAAATGTAGTTTATATTCCAGTCAAGATCCAAGGCCGATTCACCCCGATATATCAGATGTGTCACAGGAAGATGGCGCGAAGTGATGCACACACACTGCGCTTCCGTCTGCAGTCTCTTCAGTTTTAAATATTGGACTGGCTGTAAATATCACACAGCGGCAGTGGGCCGTTGAAGCGGGCAGAGACGGAGACTGTATGTGATAGTGACATACAGTGAGAAGAAAACGGCAAGGGGAAAGCTGGCTTCAAAGTTAGCCGACCAGGCTGTCAGGCAGAAGGCCGACAAAACCCCAGATCATGTTACTATTAATGTCTTTAAACGGTGCCAGTGTCTTTTAAGCCGCATCGTCCTACAACTTCTGCAGATGGCAGCTATAGACTGGTTGTGTCCAGGGACCTACGGCAAAACTGTGTTGGAGCTGCCCTAATAAACATGTTTACCTTAACAGTGGATCAAACAACTGTCTACTGTTAAGGCTGTCACCTGTGGTAAGGAAGCCAGAGAGAGTGATCGGCCCGACTCCGCAGTTACCCTCAGCTCTAACAAGGCTTCGGCATTTTTTTTCAGCTCCTTGTTTTGGTTTGAGACTTTGCTGTTGTTTCAGTCTCTCAGCTCTCCTCGGTGTCCTTCCCGCCCGCAGCAGGCGGCTGTTTTCGGCGAAGAAGCTCTGATAAAAGCACCACTCACTGCCTGCGCAGCACCGGAGGGCAGGCGGGCCGAGTTAGCGACTAGCCGGCGAACATAATGAAGCATTTAGCAGCCGCCGAAGCCGATGCCTCCCTCCAGTAAAGATGAACACAGGGCAAGAGGGAGGGTGAGTCTCGCCCTCCCGTTCACTGTGTCACCAGAGACATGGCATCCACTGGATTGATAAATAAGCAGCTGTTTATTATCGACTTCGTAAGTTGATAATATCTGAGTGTTGTGTAAACAGCTTGTAAACAAATGCAGGTTCAAAGCTCCGCTAATTAAATCAAATCAAAACAAAGGGGTCATCTGCACCGGCAAATCCACGGTCCCAGAGTGAATCATAAAACCTTCCAGCTCTACGGAGCAAATTAGCTTCTGTAAGTGTTTTTAATTGGGTTTTGTTGGGAAAAATAACGTTGCCCCGCGTCTGCTGCCGTGGAAATCTAGCCCTGAAAGCCACACATTGCTTTTACAAACTGTACGTCGGGGCTACGTGTCTGTCTCGCTTCGGCTCGGCAAGGTGGGTGACTGACAGAAATCACACGCTGCTGAATCGAATGTGAACACGTTTCCAGGAGATACTGGGCCGGGTTAACCTACATACACCGCACAGAGCAGAAGAGATTTTTCATAGACTTCTTCTTTTCCTTCTTTTCTCTGGTAGACTACAGAGGTGCTACAAACAAACAAACAAACAAAAAAAAAGAGCGGGCCTGTTCTCGTGTGTGCATGATGTCGGTAAATAAAATAAACAAGAGGGAGTTGCATGTGTTTGCATTTGCCTGCTTGTGCAGACAGCTAACCAGTGAGCTGCGCTGCTTGTTCATAGTAATGGCTGGTGCACAGGCACAGCGGAGCAGCTCTGGTGATCCATCACTACGGTTCACACACACACGTGCAGAGGGAAACTGCAGCCACTTGAACACTAACACATCTGTGGTGTGGAGTCGGTGGATTGACAGAACGGCAGAGGCGAGGTGCTCACCTGAAGAATGTGACAAAGAACTGCACCAGGTCCATGAAGTTACTGTGCTGGGAGAAGGCAATCTGTTAAGAGAGAGAGAGAAAAGGACAATGGACGGCGTCAGGAATCTGCTTTAATAAGGGACATCTGAAAACGGGGGGTCAGCATTATACACTCATATATGCAGGCTTCAGACTGGAGTCGACCTTGTAGATCTGACAAAAGGTACAGAAATGAGCAGCAGGGATGATGCTGCATCTGCTCACAAAGCTAAACAGTGCATATGGTATACTGCATATGACATTTATGGTTCTGTGTGTTAACACGTGCTTGTGCCTGCGTCGCCTCGTGGCGTGTACGTGTGGTTTGTGTTTGGCGTTTCTGTTTTATTCACAAGTTCAAATCGCTGTCTCAAGATAAGGAATTTCCAAGGGGTTTTGTTTTTTTTCGCTCCCTAATGGTACCCACAAGTCCTTGCTCTCAAGTACCGGGAGGTTCCCAGTCTGCCTGCTTATCTGCGTTCCAGACTACGCGCCCGTCAAAGCGGCAACACACCAGCTGCCCGCAGCCCGCACAAAAAAACAGAACTCATTCCTGCACACGTGGGCAGGAATAATCACTATGCAATCACCACAAGAGCAATTGTACTAACAACATCCTGTCTTAATAAAGGTTGCCAGGGGTAACTCCTCCTCCTCATCCTCTCTACGCTTACGCCTACACCCCCCACCCCCCATAAAGATGCCCCGCAGTATTTTTGCAACAACCCAACACTGCCTCTCTCTGGCAGCACTGAGGTACTGCACCCCCTGCCAGAGGCAGAATTCCCCTCACACACTTTTTCCTCTGAGGTGACACCTTAGACCAGAACTCATCACCGCTCCTGCTTATTATTCCTCGGCAAAGCAGGGATTTGCATACAATTCCACGGGAAAAAAGAAGCGGGGGGCTGGAATAAAAAATTAAAAAAAAAAACGACAAAAGCCAGAAATCCCAGCTGTGTGCATGTCAGATTAGTCCATGAATACTTAACACGTGATCAAGAATTAGAGTATATGCATGAGAAAAAAAAACTGTATAAATCTACAGTGACTTTACACAAGAACAACATGGGGCCAAAGGCATTGGCCTCTGCGGTGAGTTGACGGTGGGGTGTGCGGGTTTTGTGAAGGGCCCAGGATCTAATTTACTTGTGCAGTCAGCACCATCTGGCTCGCTAATGTGTTGCCGTTGATTACTGCTGAGCGCCGAATCCTCAGTGTGATCATTTAGATCCAGACCGCTGAACACTGAAGAGAAGCTCGGGGTGCCAGTACACCCAGAGAAAACTTTCGAGGAGACCACAGCAGCGAGGATCGCGGTAGGTTTTGTGCGTTAAGTTCCCTGGCCATCACAGCGGACCGGCTATGGCGCCGATGCTGCCAAGACCAGGTGTTTGATGTCAATCTGGGCACAAATAGGCCGTTTACGACTGCGAGCCTTCACAGAGTGACGCAGCTTTACTGCAACAAATGATTACTTCCATTATCAGTTACATTCTTTTATTTTTATTTTTTATGAATTGACTGGTTTCGTCTACAAAATGGCTTTGTAGAAACTGGTTGTTCTCTCTGCTGGCTGCCGATGTTTTGGGCTATTTTAGAAACTTGATGTGCAGTCTTATTAAGTTATTGCTTTGGATTTGTCCGATTTATTTTTATGGTTCGATGGCCATGAAGGCTCTTGTTAGGATGAAACTATCACGTGATTGTATTAGAAATGTAATTGATGACTTTATAATCTCATTTCCGTGTAATTCTGATTCTGTGGAATACTTTGTGTCATTGTTTATTGCTAACTATCTTGGCCATAGCAGAGATTTCTAACCCCAGTGAAGTGTTTTGGGTTAAAATAAGGTTTATAAAAAAAAAAAAAAAAACCCCATCAGAAGTCTTCCGAGCCCAGGGTGACATATTCAATTCTTACGTCCAACCAGCAGTTGACTGCTCAAATATATTCAAATTACAGTGATATAAAACCAAAAAAAAAAAAAAATCACATTTCAGAAGATGGAATAATTTTTTTTCTTAACAAGAGAGCACAGAAAATTCGGCAGTGGCAGGTTTAAAATGAAAACGAGATGTGGACAGCCGTAAAAACACCATTTTTACTTTTCCCCCTAATACTTCTCCATCACTCTTTTGACATTACAATCCAAAATACTCTCAGGCAGTGGCTCCACCCGTCCTGACTCTGTTCACCTCCAGGGCTTCTCCAACAAAAACATGTACCCCCCACAAAGCACTACTTCGAGTTTGTAAGAAGCCCGTCAGGTACCTGCAATTAACACAGAATCGTTTGGAGGGAATTTTTAAACTTCCGGCACCCATGAATGTAAACGGGAGGAAAAAGTGAAAGGATTAAAGAAAAACTACCGGAGATTATATGACACCGTGAGTGGCAGGGACTCTTTTAAGAGGATAGTTTAGAATTATTTAAAAGGAGCCTTTACAGCTGGTGTGCGGTCGACCGGTGTGGTTGGCGACAGGGGCCTAACAACGCCACCTACTTGTCTGAGTGATTAGAGGCACACAATGCTCTCATCTAATGACACAATAGCCCCCCTATCAAGGTCAACGCTAACTTCCTCAACACAAAAAAAAAAAAAAGCAATGATGGTTGCTTCTGCGTCATGTCGACACCGCATAACTCCCATTTTGAAAAATACGAAGGAGCCGTCACGCCGAGAAGATGTGCGACGACAGTTATTGTAGCGGCTAATCTCAGGCATTAGCCGTGTGTGGTGCTTTGTCACAGAGAGGGCAGGCTGCCGCTGGCGGCCCTCGGTGACGCTCTCGTTATGTGCCCAGCAGAGGGTGACTCTTTAGGGGCTGCAAAGGATCTTGCAGCAGCGCCTGTCAAGCCTGCCGCCGGGCATTAAGACTTGAAAATATCCTGCCTTTAATGGCTCCTGACAGCCGCTCGCACCGCGTCGGAGTTTTGAAGGAAAGCGTCGTTATCGGTGCGAGGGCGGGCTGCTCAACAGGTTCCACAAAAAAGGAAAGGACGGAAGGAAATGGTATTTTCAATATGCTGGAGCTGGAATATGTGTGTGTGAGCTACTTATATGCATGGGGGCTCATGTGTAGCTTCTAATTTGGCCATGTGCCAGACAGTGCGTATTATGGAACATTCTTTCTTAAATGTAATGGTGAAAACGGAGGGAAAACTGGTCGAGCCACCAGCCAAATGCAGATTAATGTTTTCCTGTGACAGGTACGTTTTTACTCTGGGAGTGCAATAACCCGCCATCCTTTAGAGGTTTAAAGATTCTGTTTTTTTTTCCCCAGAAATATTTTCTGCATATTTTTAAAATACTTTTTTAGCAATGCTAGCGGCGTGGCGGTATGGATGGCAGTATGGGCCTGTCTGTCTGTCTGTCCACCATTTGGGTCCAGATTGAATTCACCGAGTATAGGATGGATGGATCAAATTTTGAACGGACGCTCGCAGTTCCCTGGTGTATCCTACTGACTTTGGTGATGCCCTGACTTTTCCACTAGCGCCACCAGGAGGTTCAACCTTTTGTTTTTAGTGAAATGCCCCGACTTTTGGGTGGAGTTGCCATGGAGTTGCGTACGTTTGTGACTCCCTCAAGAGAAATTATAATAACTTTTACTTTTCATCAAGGTCAAAGTTTCAGGTTTGTGCAATACTTTGTTTTACGATACCTGCAAAAGTAATAATATTTCCATCCGCCTCAGCTGCACTCTGTCTTTAGCGCTAATTAGCAAATGTTAGCATGCTAATGAAACTAAGATAAGATGGTGAACGAAGACGCACATGATAGCGGCTAAACATCAGCTTTAACGTTAGCATTGTCATCGTTAGCATGTTAGCATACTGATGTTGCATTTAGCCCAAAGCAGCACTGTCAAATTACAGCCCTTCGCGCTAGCGTGGCTGTAAACTCTTCATCTAGTTTATATGCAATTATCATGAATGTGAAGAATGAATTTGCTGGAAAAATAATGAGTAGCTGATTGATTTTCAAGTGAATTGCAAGAGTTTTGTCTAGAATAATGCCTGACAGTAGAACAAAGCTGAATGCATTTTGTATTTATTAATATATATAGTTTGTTTATATTTATAACACATTTAAGTTTTGTATAAATGACATTTATTTTATTACTGTAAATTTTTAATATTTTATCTGCATTTTATATTTTTTAAGGTAAAACAATTTATATTTTCATAGTTTATATTTATTAATTTGCATAGTATTTATTTATTTGTTTTTTTAATTTAATTTATTGACATAAAATTTCGTGTTAGAATAATAAGTAGCTGGCTGACTTTTACGTTGTACCCGCCACTGTTGCAAGCTGGCAAAACCGCTGTGTTTCCGTTTCCTACTCTCTCTCTCTGTCTGATCAGTATCAAGACGTACCCATCAAGCCGCCATGCTTGGCCCAGATAAACACTACAGAGTCCACACAGATACAGTCCACACAGATACACAGAGCGGCCCAGCCAGCTGATAGCTACAGCTGCTGCTACTCCTCGGCAGGGTATTAAATTGAAGGCTGTTCTAATCTCTACCATATCATGACATGTTCAACAAGGCACAGAACAGGAGATCACAGCTCTTTAATGTAATTAGTCTGGGATTTGCGTTTCATTACAAACATCATTAAATTCAGATCTATTCTTCATCAGGAGAGAAGAAAATTGTGTGTGTGGGGGGGGGTAACTCCTTGCTTACTAATTTCAGTGCAAAAGATTTTGCTTTGATGAGCCGACCTGCTCGACTGCGATGGTCACTTTGACCATTGTAAAAGACCTAATTTTTCATAGGTCAAAATGTCCATATGAAAGCGTTTTTTCTGCAATCCACATCTACGGCTTTCAGAAGTTCTGTATATTTTATCTGATATACATTAGGTGGAAAACTGCTATTTGCTCCAAGAGCATAGAGCTGTACTGTTCAGTTTTGGGGGTTAAATAATATGTACCAGTAATTGAATGCGACAGGTTGGGTGGTGAATGCGACAAGTGGAGTCAATGCAAATGGACCAAAAAAAAAAAACAAAAAAAAACAAACAAACACAATGGTATGCACGCTGCTCTTAACGCCACATCCGACCACGTGACAGCAAACAGAAGCAACCTGGAGGTGGTGTGTTGGAGAGTGAGCAAGGGAAAGAGAGAGAGCTCTATATACAGTGGTTGCACACACTAAAGCTGAGAGAGAGAGGGCTTAGCTTGCAAACAGCCCACTCTCAATGCAGCATGTGTTTCAACTTAACATTCCACTTTGCCCTTTCTCGGCTGTTTATGAACCGTTTTTCCAACACTCCGATCACTGCCTGCCAACACTGGAGGACCAACCACCTACGATCGCACACACACACACACACACACACACACACACACACACACACACACACACACACACACACACACACATCCCAATGCCACACTGCAGAAGACCTCTGAAGGCTGGCAGAGTTTAAAAAAAAAAAAAAAGGCAACAAATGAAAAATGAAGGGATGTTATTAAGAAGAAATGGTAAAAATATAATTCTGAGGTGAGGAGCGGTGGCAGGAAAAGAAAGAAAAACGAGCGGAAAATGTTACCTCACTGATGAAGGTAAAGCTCCATGAGTGCAAGGAAGAAAAATGACACGCTAGCAGACCTGCGTGCTTTAGTTTCAAAGACAGGGGTGATCTTCTACATGATCCCACCCAGCAAGGCAGAAGGTGAGTTGGACCAGAGGAAGCTCAGAGGGGCAGGCTCTCTCGACTCAGCTCAGCTCTGTTCTGCTGTGGAGCTGCACTGGTGACCCCCTGAGGCTGGCTGGCAGCAGCTGGAGCTCTGAAGCCGAGACAACTGAAAGCCTCCACAAGGCAGGCTATGGAACATGGAGGCAGGATTTTTTCTCCCGTTCAGGAGGAGGGCAGGGGGAAGGAGCTTGCACAGGTCAACCAGTCAAATCACTTCCAGGACTGATCGGGGAGGCACAAGGGAGGGCAGGCTGCACAGAGCAAACAAAAAGCCGGGGCCAGAGTGCCTCGTACTCGCACACCGGCACCAGCCAATCCTGGCAGTGCATTCATTTTCTGCATCAAACTTACTATTAATGCTGAGTTTATTCTGTCCATTATCATCACTAAATATGCATGTACACGTATGATAAAAACTCTTAAAACCTGCATAAAAAGCTCAGTTGCTTACACGTGTAATCAGGTCGGTACAAAGCTATATGGGGTATTAGGTATTCTAGTCCCCCTCTCAAGCACTGGTGGTAACGCAGCTTAGTCAGAGCATATCAAAGATCCCATGAAATCAGCACTTGAAATTCTTCGGAAAACAAACTTTGTAAATACTGCATCTTCAGTACTGACCTCATGCTGAACTAGAAGGTCTAAATAACAAATTTGTCAAAAGACCGATCAAAAATTGAACTTTTCTGCCCGTCCAATCAAATCAAACTGCCCTTATTTCCATAACTAATATCCTATTGGCTTATACATTGCATTAATCTGTCACTGTCAAATGTCATGTCACAACATCCGGTTTTTGTTTTTTGTTTTTTTTAAAATACACCCTATTAAGGAAGTAATGATACCATTTTATGGGACTTTTAAAGTTTGTCTGTAGTCATTTTAAAGGCCCCCCAGCTAAAATCTGGAAATTACAGACCTTGGTGTCCCTATGTCGCAATGGCCAAGGACTGTAAAATGGATAAATGTAAATGTATCTTCCACAGCTATGATATAAACTGTGTTAACAATATAAAGGGACATGAACGATGGAAGCACACGTATCAGGACGACAAGATAGCTGGCATATGAACAGTTTTTACATATTTATCGCTTTGAGGAAAATCCACACAATGAACCAACTGACTGAAACAAGTCGACTCTTATGCTGCCGCGAGTACATTAGCTAAACACTGAATTTACTACATTCGCACAACCTTGCTGCCACTGTACAGCAGGATTAATGCCGAGGGACAGTTCTCTCTCCACTGCCCACATGGCAGCGGTTCACCGAGTGCACCGGCGATTGTAGCTCGGCTGCACACACACAAACACACACAAACAGACACAAACACACACACATCTAGCAACCAGGTAAGCATATACAAAGCCCTATTCACTACTACTGCCAAGGAGCCACATCAACACTGGGGAAAAAGCTCCTGCACATCGAGGGCAGGAACCCCCCCCCCTCACAGACCACATTTTACTGGTGGCTGCCAACATTTACATTTTGCACATTTTACCAGCCAACTTTTTGGTTTGTAGAGTAAAACGGTGGCTTGTGAATCAGACAAGCTCACCAGTCACAGCGAAAATCGACCACAGCTTGGCTGCACTTTGATACAAAATATGTGCAGCTGAGCGTATAAGTGTTTATTCAGTTGCACAAATACATACATACTGAATATGGGATAGCTCTGTGCATGAAAGCATATTAGGAGACTGTGCCATTTTGGAGATGCTTTTATTCATGAGTACATACATTAGCTTTCAGTCGCTTGTAATAATCATACATGTGCGTATGCACTGTTAAACATGACATCGACTCCAAGCAGAAGCAGTGAATATTCAGGCCTAGTACAGTTTGTATTCAACTTCTACTTGACTAGGGCTTTTATCACATTTTATGCTCTTCTTAAGTCATGCTACACATTAAATGTTTCATGTGTTACTTGAACAAGCAGCATGAATGGGCTACTACGTCTTACTTTATTTCAACATGAAGTCGTTCCAATATTTTGAAGCTGAACTGAAGCTTACTTGAATCTTAATGGGCCACGTAAAGTTGCTGACGTAGACAAAGAACGTTATGTTCGGGCTGTTGCGGAAATCAAAGTTCTCATTGGAGAAGCTGTCTTTGAACTCCTTGATGTTGCTCCGGGAGACGATGGGGATCTCCTCCCCGGTCTGGGTTCCTGCTGAATGACAGAAAGAAGAACAGAAAGGAGGGATGGAGACGGAGGAGGAGAACAGAGAACGTACACAGAATATGATGGAGGGCATTGATAAAGAGATGGAAGGTGGACAGAAATGGGGTGAAGGTCAAGATACCAGTAAGATCAAGCCATATTGTAGAGATAAATAGATGAGTGAGGTAAGGGAGACAGACGTTAGTGGATATTCACTGGTTTATCTCTGTGCTACATAAACTCATTAATGAACTTTAGCCAGAACCATCAGCTTCTAATTCCAGATTTTTTCATCTATACGAGATGAACAAAGCAAACGTGACAGCACTCCGTGTATGTAATTCTCCCGTTTTTAGGAAAACAAACATATTTCTCAACAATTAAATTACACAAGGAGAAGTAATGAGTTTTTGAGTTTAAATTACCAAATCATTTTTTTTTTTATTTGTCTATATTTTATTTTATATTTTGGATGTAGAGTCAACACACACACACATCGCATGAATACAAAAGTAAAATATTACCAGGTTGTTACCTGTTACCTAACCTGCAACATTTAGCAAAACACATAATGTGACCCAACGGTTCCTCACTGTACTAAACTTTAGAAAAAGGCCTAGAGCAGGACAACACCTGGCATGGCCACCGGAGGACAGGGAGCCGCCACCTGCTGTCACCTTATGTTAAACTGAATTATTCTGAAGTGTGGATCTGCAACCAACAATTATTTTTATTATCAGTTCATTTGTTGATTATTTCTTTCGTAGACCGTTTAGTCAATAAAATGTGAAACAGAGCCCAACATGACATCTTGAGACTGCTCTTTTTGTCTGACCAACAGTCAATATATATATAATAAAGGTCTTCAAATTACAGTGATATAAAAACGATTATGTGATTATCAAAATTGGTGGCAATCAATTATCTGTTGTTGCCTAACTGTATCAGCACTAGTAGTGTTTGTTGAGACCTACCAGTGAAGCTAGTGGCCCACGTTATGTTCAGGTTGAAGTTCTTGGAGGCATTTATAAACATGTCGAGATCCCGGTTTGGCTGAAGAGGGAGAAAGGAAACAGAAAACACGCAGTCATCATCGTCACTATTACCACTACTGGTGTCAAACTTTTTTCTAGTTCCAAATATCATACAAACGTGCAGTGGAGCCAGAATTCAGAGGTCCATTGTTTCAGTCAGTGACTTACAAAAAGATAAAAACGGCCCCACTGCTTTACAGTAGATCCTGAGCACCAGTCTGCAGCTGCACCAATCAGTTACTGTATTGCAGACTAGAGCACAGGCAATTGAAGCTGAATTAGCAAAACAAATGTTTGAACAAGAATCAGTGATGAAAATGTATTAAATGTATTAAATGACTCTAAGTGCAACTCGCAAACACAATTAAATAGCTTCAGTGTAGATGAATAGTTGAAGAGGCTCCATTACGAAAAATTCTAAAAATCTCCAGTTCACATTTGTACATATATAAATCGATGATGTACATTATAATGCAGACATTGTTGAATTTTGATTTCTTTTAAGTGGTTGAGTTTGAAGCACTACATCAAAAAGACTTTGCAGTAAGTCTTGGCCTTACGCTCTCTGAACGACGGCTAAAATCCTTCAAAGACGGCAAATTTAAAGCGCTTTGAAAGGACATAAGGAAGTTTTGCCTCATTTTCGGTCGGTGATTTTCTACTGGGCATCTATCACACTACAGAAAAAAAGATCACAATCAAAAATGTAATTTCCCGTGACTCTAAAAACACATTTATTTTTGCACACCTCTCGCTGATAGAAGGGATCACGGTTCTGCTAATTTGCTAAAAGCTTCATCGGGGAGAAAAAAAATACCATCTGGAATATTTAATCAGATCCTCGTCTTTCAGTTTCGGCTCCAGATGCTGCAGCCAGGTAAACAGGACCGGACAAGCTTTTGTTGGCTGGGAAAACATCTGTGTGATTGTGTGATGCGTGCAATTTACGCTCTGACATCACACTGCCCATCCATTCTTCGCCCTTGGTAGCCTGACATGTTGTAATATTTCCAATTATGTAGTTAAATCTTTTTTTATGTATTCAAGTATTCCTTGAAAAATTAGGTCTCAGCCTCATTGGGTCTTTCGTAACTTAATAAAGATACTAGAATGATATAAAGAGTTTGTTGTTGTGCTGTTTCTCCTCTGCTAAATGGGCTGCAATGGAGCCAGAAGGGGAAGTAATCACAGTATTATGGTTGATGCTTTTATTTTGAAGACTACATCTATTGTGTGTGTAATTGTATTGTGAATTACTTTGTGTTTTTCTATGCCTGTCTCTGTCGATTGAAAAGCATCCATCTCCAAATGTGGTGATTTTTTCAGATCAACTGCAGGAAAAAAACGTTCCTCTATGGGTTCAGAAAATTTTCTTCCTAAGCAGATACGCAGTTTTCGCGAACGTAAACACCAGCATCATCATCATCATCATCATCATCTGGTGCTGACTTCACCGTCTTTAATCCTAATACAAGAGACAGCTGCTGTGACAGCGGGGCGTCCAGCGTTAGATATGTACCTCCTCAGGTGTGGCCACGAAGTTGATGGCGGTGTAGTAGCGGTCGTCCTCCTGCGACAGGCTGAAGGTGAACTGGTAGTCGATGAGGAGCGTGTCTGTTTGAGGCGATCAAGCCGCAGGTGTGGGTGTGGGAGGGCATGGAGGCGATTACAAGAGAAGAAGAAGAATAATAACTTGTTCAGTCTGGTCTGAAAGTCACACAAGAACATGTTTTCAGACGGCGCTCGGGGCAGGAAATTATCCAGATCCCCTTTCTTTTTCTATTTCACAATTCTATTAACTTTCTTGGATGGACCTGAAGAGTTTGGTCTGCGTTCTGTGATGAAACTCACGATAGGGGCTGGGTTATATAGCTGTGTACGAGCCAGCATTAAGCTATAGCTGAGGATCACTGCCACTATACCAAAACTATATATGACAAGTCAGTAAGTCAAACATGTACTAATGGACCGAGCCCTATCTCTGTGTGTCTCACACTGCTCACAGCTCTCGTGACCTGGAAACCTTGAAAATACGTTCTTCATTCTCTTCCAGACTTTTCAGTCGGAGAAGAGGGTTACAAGACCACGTTGGTGGATACAAGTTGACCCCTTTCGTCTGTCTGTCTGAGAAGTTTGAGACGTTTGAGACGTTTGTCGCCCCTATCAGGTCTGCCATTACTTAGAGCTCCTTCCCTACTGTTAGAAACGTTTTTGGATTATAAAACAATGAGGAGTTAAGTGTTTGAGGACCACGAGGACACAGCTCCTTGAATTCCATGGTTTGACAGAAATACCTGTCCCACATCATTATGTTCTCCGTAACTACAATTGACAAGAAAATAACAATGACAAGAGACTTGTGTGCAGCGTGGACTGTCCCTGGCAAAATGACTGTCATCGCAGCAGGGAAAAGAGAAAAACAGTCCCTTCAAAAGCTACTCACTCCTCTGCGATTCACTTTCATCTGCGTCTCAGTGCCGATTATTTCCATTAAGCTGTTTCTCCTCTGGCTGTTATTTCTTTAAACGTTAAACTACTTGAGACCTACTCTGATTTAGGAGCCATGTAACTGTCCTGGCATTAACCTGAACAAGGGAGAAGAGTCAGGCGTCACAGTGCTTCCTTAGTGCGACTCTTCCCACCCCACCTTCACTGAAGTTGGTAATTGGAATTCCACTTACAGTAGCACGTTCCTTTGAGGGGGTTGCCTTGGTAACGATTCTCAACTTCACACCTGAAAGAGAGAGGTGTAAGATGGATGGAAAATGGGGAAAGAGAGGGTGAGAGAAAGCGACAAAAAGGGAGACAGGAAGATTCAATTGCTGGTGAGAACAAAGCCGAGAGAGCGGCGAAAACACAACAGTCAACAGTGGCGCGGCTCTTGACCTTCAATCAGCTGGAGTAGAGACACAATAAAAACAAAACAGAGAAAGACAAATGAAATAAATCACTTACAGATGCATTCTGCCTATTAAAAAGAGAAATAAAATAAATAAAATAGCCTGATCTGCATACTGATGACCATTCAATTAAAAAAAATAATAAAAAACAAAAATAGCCTGATCTGCATAAGCCATACAGTAATGAAGGCCTAAGTTTAGATAAGTATTAAAAATATAGCTGAGAGCACTAATGATCAGCGGCTGCTATAGTGGGCCAAAAAAAGGAAAAAACAAAAAAAAAAAATGCCGGACATGGTGTGTATTGGACTCTTATCATAAAATCTCAACATATTAGCACGTGGCCCAGCAGGTGTTTTTAAAAATCACGTTTCTAGAATAATCCAAATGGTTCAAAATGTTTGCATGTAAAAAAAAAGGTTCTTGACTTTCGTGCAAATACAGATTTATATCAAGTTTAACATTTCCATGACTGACAACACGGATCTTTTCAAAAGTAGCGACAATCTGCTTTTTTATTCTCACTTGAGTACATAAATGCACTGCAACAAATAGCAAATAAAATGACCTTGCTCTTTTTTGGACTAGTCGGGAAGCTGACTGTATAAAGTGGTTCTTTAAACTCAGAGAACATCCCAAGAAATTTCAGTTCCCACTCCTAATATTGACTGACGAGTGAATGACGTTCACGCAGTTGACAAGTGGTCGCAGCCTTGAGGCTTGAGGCCATTTGAAGGGGCCTCTATAGGACACTAAGTACTGCTCTCGTGTGCTATCAAAATCTTAGCATGTGGTCTCACAAATAATGCATGTGATGGACAAAAAAAAAAAAAAGACTAAACCACACTCCCCCAGCCAAAGTTAATTGTAGCTGACTAAGATATTTCAGTTTCAAGGTTTTGCCTAAAAGTGCAGACCAAGCAGAAGTGGAGAAGAAAGTGTAGGAGCACAGAGGCACGGCAGAGGAGGACAGAGGAGGACACGGGAGGACAGAGGGATGGATGAGCGTCGTAAAATTTGAAACTCACAGGTGGCAGCGATCTCCTTTGATGCCCTTAGTGGTGCAGAAGCACTTGCCGTTGTTTGGGTTGCACATGCTGGCGTGGCCGTTACACTTGCAGGCTGAGCAAAAAACATCAAACATCAAACAAAAAAAACAAAAAAAAAAAGAAATTGAAGTGTCTCAGTAAGGCAAAACATTTAACCACTGCTGTCATATTCAAATAAGAAACGGATACATAATATTGAATATATTGTATATGCAGGGTGACAGATTGACTCTCGTGTAGTGTGAATGTCTGCTCCTGTTCTTTGTAGTGGAGTAGAACAACATGTTATAAACGTTTCATTACACTGTGATTCGAATACTATTTATCCATTTCGAAACGACATTAATATACATCCCAAGATGCAGCCCGATGCTCGCAGTTCACCATCAATAAAAATGTGGGTCTTACTGGGTCTGTCTGACAGCCCCCTGTACACCGCCTGATCCAACTCACCATCAGGTGGTGATCAGCCGAAAGCTCTGCTCCTTTCTTCAGTCTGTTCAAGACACACAACCACAAATCCGATAATACAAAGTCAATTATCGATGTTTGGCCGAAGGCGCTGTGGTTGCGAGGTGAACATAGGAACCGACTTACGCTCCAACGTGGTGCGTTGTCATAGTTCTGAAATCCAATGAGAAAGGACTCTTTGGGTTCAGGTCGGGCAGGCCGTTTCTCCCAGGCGTCCCCCTCTAGGTCCGTTCGTCATTGCTGACGTTTGCTCTCTAGTCCCGCAGGTGTCCCCGGGAGTCGTCCTTTTCAGAACCGCACCCAGAGACTCCAAAGGGGGCCGGATACTCGGAAATGCTGACTCACCGCACGGGCACAAACGACAGCCAGCGCAACCCTGTCTGCAACACTGTGTTGCACATAGGCAACTGGCTCCTTCTCCAATGAAAGGACGAGGGAGGGGGAAAAAAAAGTCCAACCACGATCCAGGAGTTTAGTTCAGGAGCCAATTCTCTGCATTGAGGTGAACCCACCTTTAACGCTGCGTCTCCCACACAAGCTCCATCTACTACCCCACTCAAAGGCGACTTTCCACATCCCAAGACGCAGTTCTTGTGGCCGTTACAGATGCCAAATGTCTGTTATAGGTTTGGTGATTTTTGAGAGCCATTTTCATCACACCTGCACGGAGGTTAACGTTTCTCATCCTTTGTGTTAATGCCGTTTATCATTTTTAAAACCAACTGAGCCTCCTGGAATAAACAGCAGCAAAATATATAGAAATCCGTGTAACAATGGGGAACAGCTGGTGGAGCAACACATTGTGATTTATGTACATGTGTTATCTTTCTTAATTGTTCATTATCTCCTTTTTGGAGGTATAGATTATGAAGTCCGTACCTTTTGCTCATAATGCGTCTCAAGTCAAACTGATGTTTGGAATTAGAGCTCAAGGAAAAGAGAAAAAAAAAATGCAAAACTGAGGTTGTGATATATTGGTGAGCTAACCTGGACGATTGATTTGCTGCCTGATTGACTGGCTGTCAGTATTAGCTGCAGAGCGGAGTAAATCTTTAATATCCAGGGGGACGCTTTACTGTGCAGCCAGGAATCAGGAAAATGGCAGACATAAAACCGAACTGTAAAATACTGCCAAGTTAAATGAAGCTGTGCGCACAAGGACCGACCGGCTGATTTACTGCTGGGCCGAATGGCCCACGGATACTCACGCTGGCAGCTGCCCCCGTTAGTCGGATCCCCGTAGAAGCCAGAAATGCAGCTCTCGCAGTGGCGGCCGGTCGTCAGGTCCTCGCACTTCTCGCACACGCTCTCGTTGACACACTGACTGTGACCGTTACACTGACAAGCTGCCAGAGAGTAAACAAAGCGGACACCGCATGGACATCACGCAGAGGAATACATGAATTTGTAAGTTCATTTGCAAGTACAGAATGTGATGTGCAGTCTGGGGTAATGTTACTTTGATATTCTCTTTGCCTTCCAGGCTTATTTGTCAAGATTTAACTTCAAGGATCCATTAAAATGAGATTGGTCACATTAGCCACTGCAGTTCACTGGGAGGTTTATTAGTTGATATTAGGTTATAATGAATGAGCAAAACCATCCTTATGAGCAGCCAAAAACGTTCAGATACTAGGGCTGGATTCTAGTTTCATTCTTGGGGCACTTAAATGATTTTATAGTTTTCTTGTCTGGAGAAAATACTACGCAACAAGTGAAAACGGTTGTGCAATGTCCTCTGTGGCTCTGACAGGAGACTTCTAAAACTAAAAAACAAAAAAAACTAAAAACATGTTGCACAGCTTTGGCTTTAGACAGAAAGCCTGTGTTACAAATTGGAGGAGTGGTGTCTGGAGGAGGTGGTAGTATGGGTCAAGCTCCAAAAAAAACCTCCCCAAAAGGCAACACGATCACATCCTGTCGTTAGAAGCCCGTTAATTATCTGTGCTCTACAAACTCTGAGCCCGAAGCTCGTAAAAACGCAGGTTTCTGTTCAAAAATAGCAGTCGCCGAACTAAAGCTGGGATAACCTTAAGACTTCAGACTGATCTCTTGATTTGATATGATTTTTGATTCACAAATTCCAGAATAAATTCACTTGAATTTAATGCCATTCAATGATTCTTGATGATTCAGTTACATCAGATAAATACAAATGTTGGGTAAAGCGCTTCTCAGAATTTATCCTGGCAACTTTACATTTCTCCTACGTTCAGCAGGGCAGCAACACTTGTTTCCTTGAATATAAAATTGTGCAAAGTGCACATTGTCAGCTAAAGTGCAAACACATCTCCCAGTTGTGCAAATGTGGACCAGGGAGTTATTTTCCTTGACAAAAGCGAAATGACCAAAGCATAGCATGTTTATAATCTTTAGGCCAACATGTGCTAAAGAGTAGAGCAAGAATGATAATAATAAAAAAAAAAAAACATCCAATTTAACGATCCCTTTGAGCACAGACGGGGCAGGAACCGAAAGTCTGCTCACTAATTCATCGGCTCTGTTTGTGTTGACAGGACTTCAGCCTGACGCCTTCAGACAGCCCGGCAGGGACAGACTGAATAAAATAGAATCCCCACAACCTTCTTGTGCCCGTTGTTATAACTCAATTTCCACAAAGTAGACGTTTTCTCGCATCATGCAGCCGTAACTGAAGCACTGGCAACAAAGTGACCCGTAGCTGCCTACGCGTAACTTTTGGCACGGATGTCCATGTGTACCGAGAAAAGGCCCAAATGCAAACATCAATCTCCAGATTTTAAGAATCGATATTGGATCATTCAAATAAAACTCGCAATTAATCGGAATATAGATTTTTCCATCCAGCCCTACTTCAGAGTTTATATTACAGTGTATACCTGTTTTCCTTGTACTTCTCATAACAAGTCAGCTGATCTCAATGTGTAAAAGTGGTGGAATTGCCCTTCAAGTATAAATAAATTTGCAAGAACACAATCTGTACTTTGCATTAAAGAAGTCGGTATTTTCAAAGGATTAATGTCTTAGATTACAAAAGAAAACTAAGAGCCTCTCCTACCTGGGCAGTGGATGAAGGACCAGTTGTATTTGGCCTCGCTGGCGCACATGCTGGCGTTGAGGGCCGGCTGGGGGCTGGCGGGCAGACCGGGCAGGGTGGACGGGGCCGGGACCGAAGTCTGGAAGGGCCCGCGATACGAACCCTCGATGCACTGACCTTTGCCCGTGTTACTGGGGTCGGTGCACCACCCGCAGCCGGGCTGGTCCAGACACTGGCCACACGTTCTGTACCCGGAGCAGTTTTCCGCTGCACCAAAACACACAAGGCAGCCCCGGTCGAAAACAATACATTTAACACGGTTTTGAGGGTTTTTTTCTTTTTTGATGCCGCAATCGTCTTTTTAAAATCGACCTGTGTCATATGGGAAAAACAGTCGCCAGCGTTTCCAGAGCCAGGGTTCTGAATGTTAGCTGACGAACAGTCAGCTGCTACAAGAGAAAAACATAATTGTATGACAGCAGCTCCAACATTAAAGGGACAGTTTGACATGTTTTGGATATAACCCTTGATATCATCTAGCTATTGTCTTGTACTGACCTCATTGTTGTTTATGTATTTTAGTTGCCTTCTTGTCCTTGCTCGCGTGTCTACAACGTGTTACATTTATCTGGTTTGCCCCTGAAAGACCGCTCTCGGTGAGTTTTCCCTTGCGTAACCAAAGCCTTCAGTTAAGGCATCAATCTACGTCCTAGGAAACATGGGCAGCAACGCAGCACGGCCAGTCACCGCGCGACGGGGCGGAGTAAGCCGGTTACGTCGGGCGTTGGAGGGTGAGGTCCAGCCTTTGCAGAAGGTTAAGCTAGGAACTCCCACAATACCTTTTTACAAGGCTCAACGGTAAATTTAGCTCGTTCCTGAGCCACGATACTCTCCACCGGCCCTGCTCAGACATTTGCCTTTATTTTAGGTTAAGTTATCAAACTGTTATTAATGTTCATCTTATCCATTGGAGGGGCCACAGTTTAATGTGTTTAATGAAGGGTAAAAAAAACCCCAAATATTTAAAGATGCTCTGCTCCAGAAAGCCACAGTTATTTAAAATGTTGCCTTTTAGGATCTTTTACTGTACATTAACTGTAACTGGAGCATTACGTGAGCAGACTTCAGATTTGGGCTTTTACTTTCGTGCACGTTTTCACTCATTTCATAGATTGAAACCCAGGAATCCTGAGTGAGCGGTCGGGGGTTACACAACTTGCATATACACGTACATGTTGCTGCAACCTAATGAGAGGTTTAAATAGCATTTCATGTGTCAGACATAAAGTGTTTTTGCAAAATGTTTTTCTATGGCAGCAACAGCAATTTGTTCAGAGTAAACAGGAGAAGAACTGGGTAAAGAGCATGAAGGGCGTAGGGGATGCAGAGAGAGATTCACGCACATTTTAAAGTGAACATTTTATGTATAATCATTGGGTTTCCGCTGTAAAGATGCCGATTCGAGGGCCGCAAAGCATAACAATTAGAAAGGCTCTTACAGAGGTGTGAGGAGATCAATGATGCAACCCAAGTAAACTTTCTTTCAGTATTCATATATTAATGGAAACGTTCCCCTCCATATGGTATAAAGATATGTGCTTTCCTGTAGACAAATTTCACTTTTCGCTACGTTCAGCTGGCCCGCTGCGCACCGACTGAAAGATTATTAAGAGTACCAACTGTGCACACTCTCAATTTTCCCTTAAATTACTACCAAATTACATTTTTCTTTTCGAGAAACTTGTTGGAAATTATTCAGAATCGTTCAGAAATGATGGCCCCATAAAATAAAAAGTGTGACCGAGCGGCGTCTTTAATTGACAACCCTTGAAATCATCTGACGTCCTCAGTTATCTTGTTATTTGCAGTGCTGTCTCAATTTAAAAGCGGGAACGTTACAGCAGTCGTCTAGTCCCAAGCTCCTCGTTCTCGATAAACTCCTAACTCCTTATATCGTTGATCAAAGAACAGCTCTACCTATTTAAATTGCCATACTCAAAAATAGCAATGGCAGAAGGGCAACGTCCTGCCTCTATCAAGCCCCGGGGCTTTTTCGATAACTGCTTTTCACTTAACTGCTGTGTTGTAATAAATGCTTTGAGTGGGGTTTAATTTCAGTGTATATACCCCCACACTTTTATGAAAGAGACTGAATGACATACATCTTTTTTTTGTTTTTTAAATTACATGTAAGAATGTGTTAACGGAATACTAACTTTGGACTGAATATTCTGAGTGTGTATATAGTTGTGGTGTGTTTTGCCAAAATCACAAAAAAAAAAAACGGGACAAGAATCACAATGACTGTCGTATTAAGCCCGTAAATGGACATGAAAGAGAGAGAGGAATGAGACGTCTTACGTGGACAAGTGTTCATGGTGTACCACTCCATACACTGTCCGAAGGGGAAGGAGGCCACGTAGGCGTTGGAGTCGACGCACTGCTTCATGTTGCTGCACCACATGCACTCCGAGCTGCTGCTGGTGCATTCGCTGCAGGTGGTTCGCATGGCGCATGGCGTCCGGCACTGCTTGGCACTGTGGTTGGCTGGGGAACATTTTCAGCACGTTAGGTTTAAGCCCCTTTGAAAGTTAGAAAGCGCAGACATTCAGCATGGAAGTCTCGGTGGGAGTCAAGCGTGCTCTGGCAGAGTTCTCCCCGTGCTGAGCGCCACTGGACTACGACAAACAAAGTGCTGCTGTATCTGGAGAGCAGAACAACTTGTTTGTCCTGGGTAACTTCTGCTAAAACGGCTGAAAAGTTGATCCTCATGCATTTTCTGGTCGGTGTCAAACACTGAGAATTTCTGATGCAACCAGGCAGAAATTTCGATGCATCATTTTATAAAAACAAACCTCAGACGAACCTCAGATCTATTTACTAAACCGTGAACGCCTCCATTTGCCTTTTAAATTATATTTCTGCAATTTTATACTGTAAAATGTGTGCAAAAAAAAAAAAAAATCATCTTCCATTGCTTATGGCTGTGCAACACATTTTGAAAGCAGCTGGTAGCAGTTGCACCTGCAGTTAAAGGGGTTCTACCACAATTTACTAATTTTTTAATGGTCAAAACTGAGGCAGAAAAGGCCAAGATGCTCAGTTTTTAGTACCTAGTATGGGTCAAGATCCAGAAACACTGGATCTTAAATTTCAAATAATAAAACTCACTAGAGTCTTTCATTAGACCTTCCGTGACTGCTATATGCCCACAGCTTTCAAACTTGCTGTCCGCTGTCATGGGATATTCACGGTTAGTTTACCGGTGTGTTTGACATGCAGTAACAGTCGGTGGAGCTAGCTAAAGTTAACAAATGCTGGGACTAGACTACACGATATTTTGGCATAAAAACTGCTTCCTCGGACAGACACGGGGTGCCTGGAACAAAAACGAGCAGAAACAGCAAGTTCTGTATCTAGAACGCCTCGCGAGGCCGGGACAGAAAGATTAGCGTGCCGATTCCAAGCCTGGATATCTTGGGCCTGTTCTGCCCCATTTCCTTTGCCTGTCACGTGAGACCGCAAGCAAAGTCTGGGCTTCAACGGTAGTGTATTTACCCCGACGTTAACTTTACATGTTTTGTGGTCGTGTATTCGAGTCAGTTTCCACGAATCCGAATGTAATCTAACAGCTATCTGCTGACAACCATATGCTGAAAATCAATATGGCATGGCGAACCCACCCGGTCGTTCACACAGGCTGCCGTTCACTGGGTTGATGCAGGTTTGAGCTTTCAGTCCGCTGGACGCCGGCTCGGCCAGGTAGCCACAGAACCCGGCGTCGCTCGGCTCTCCGGGGAGCCACTGCAGGGTGGTGTTGGTGAAGGGCGACATGTCCTCCCAGCACCAGTACGACACGTTGATTTTCCTGAGCCCCACCCAGGGCGTCACCGTGGCCTTGTACTGTGAAAACAGACAGAGGAATTTACGTCCAGTTTCCTTTTCACATTTTTCTCTAAATCATTTGGTGATGCTGGGAAATCTCTTCGCATTAAATGTTCACTAAAAAAAATGCCGGTTACTCCATAATTGAAGACTAACGGGACATTTGTTGAAAAGCAATGTCATGAACAAATAGTCAGAAACAAATAGTAATAGCCATCTTTTTTCTCTCTTTTTTTTGGCGGAAATCACAAGTTTGCCGTGGCTGTAAACAAAAACAACAACAACCAAAAGGACAAGTGAGAGGAATTTTTCATCTGCACTGACATAAAATCCACTGGACTGACTGAGCGGCAATAAAAGCAGCTTTATTCCAATGGACTTGAGAGACTCCTTTATCCATCTCATCTCTAATCAATGGCCATGCGGTTGCAGTAGTAGTAAACAAAGGGAGCTCGATCTCTCAAAGACATGATTCGAATTACTGTTCCGTCAGGCTTACTTGCATTTCTTGGATTGATTGATCCTGTCTGGTAATAGCTGGAACTGCTAAACAGTAACCGACGGTGTCAATAAAACAAAGGCGGGAAGGCTTGCGAGGCATGATTCAGAGTCTCTGTGCACGCAGGTACGCAAAAAACTGGACAGTTAGAAAACAAATGTTAGTCCAGACCTGGGATGTTTACTACAAAATGTACTGCTGTGAATGTATACTGATCTCGCTGATTAGACCCAACTGACTAAACGCTGAACTCCGGCTGTTTGTTATGTACGTTTTGAGGCAATACTCGCACTCAATTCGGCCCCGTAGTGAAATACGAGCTTATATTGCAATTCTTGATCGATGACATTAACCACTAGAGGGTGCAGGATCAAAGCTACGAGGCCAAGCCAATACTTACAATAAGTCACAGTGTACTTGTACACCACTTCTTGCAGAAACCGCACTGTCTGTGTAGTGTATGTGTTATTTCTACGTGCACATTTCAAATAATGATCGGTAATAGTGATTGGAGGGGGCCGGGGCTGCAAATAATTTAAATTGCCAAGTACTTTGTGACAGATAAATAAATGAAGGACGTATGCGGCTCGATCTCTGCGTTTGCTGTCAATCTCAGCTGCCGCTTGCCCAGCTGCAGCTCTTCCTCAGCTGCAGTCTGCGCTGTGCTCCTCCTCTCTCTCTCCTCACTCCTCTCTCTCTGCTCTCCTCTCTCTCCTCTCCCTCTCTCCCTGCTCCTGCTGCCCTGCTGCCAGCTCCTCTGCTGCTCCTCTGGAAATATTCAAACTGAATCCCCTAACCTCCTATCCCTCCCTCCCCACTCTCTGCTCTCCCTTGTTTGTTTCTGTGCCTGCCTTGTACTCCTGCTGCTCCTCCTAATTGCTCTCTCCTCACTTTTCCCTGTTTTCATTTTTTTTGCTATCATTAATTTTTTTTTTGACATGCTCCCTGATTAATAATGCTGCCCATTAGTCATTTCATTGCAATTTATCCGAGCATCGCATCCGCTGCAGCGAGGAGAAGCAGAGAGACCGAGAGACACAGAGGCAAAGAGAGAGAGAGAGAGAGAGAGAGAGAGAGAGAGAGAGAGAGAGAGAGAGAGAGAGAGACAGAGAGAGAGAGAGACAGAGAGAGAGAGACAGAGAGAGAGACAGAGACAGAGACAGAGAGAGACAGAGACAGAGAAGATACAGAGACAGAGAAGATACAGAGAGAGAGAGAGACAGAGAGAGAGACAGAGACAGAGACAGAGAGAGACAGAGAGAGAGACAGAGACAGAGAGAGACAGAGAGAGACAGAGAGAGAGAGACAGAGAGAGACAGAGAGAGACAGAGAGAGAGACAGAGAGAGACAGAGAGAGACAGCGAGAGACAGAGAGACACACTATAAGAAAATCAATTCACTGCACACAGCTCTACAATGACATAAGTAAATATTAAAATGTAATGTATGAGAAACACTAGGAGTGAGTAAGAGATGTCTGAGCTCTGAGGAAAGTATCTGTAAATGGAAGATTTGTTTCACGCTCACTGGTCCAAAAATTACAGACAAAAAGGATCCGACCAGAGCTCACCTGCAGAAAAAAAAGAGAACATTTCAAAAAGAGAGAAGCTACCACAAAGACATCGGCGTTCAAAAACTAAAAGGATGGTTTCTTTGTGGACCTTCGTGGTTTCCTTTCTTCTTGTTGGATTCTTTTGTGTTTTTCTTGTCTCATCTGTAAACGCGCGCCTGTGTTTCGACACGAAAATCTGTCAAAGAAGATTCACTGTCTATTGTGGTCTTTTTGCTGTAATTATCTATTTTAACCACTACATCTATTTTAATGTAAAACTCTGCGTATCTCAAGCTTTATCGATATATTTTATTCACTGCCGATTTTACCACCCAATTACGGGGGGGGGGGGTATCAAAGTCTCGTCTAATCTGATAAGTAATACCCAGGACCAAACCCCTCCTCCGTCTTACCACCACGCTCATAATCTGCAGCTCCTTCAGGACAAAGTCCACCTTCTTCTGTGTCGTGAGCGAGGCCAGGACAGCGTTGTGGCTCCTGCAGGCCAGCTTGGCGTTGTCATAGGAGTCCTTCGCCGTGATGAACTTCAGGCAGGAGTTGCCCACCAGGTGCCAGCTTTCACCACACACATTTTCTGGAAACGAGAGAAGAGACGAGGAGTTGGCGCTATAGACGCTTCAGGTTTGCTAGGCCGGCACGTGAGGTGATAGCATGTTAGTGGGGCGAACTGGGATCTATCTTGATTATCCACCTTCAACATCTATACATTAATCAGTTTGAATAAATTCCACAGGCCTGATGAGGGAAAGCAAACCATTATTGCAAGAAATTGGAGAAAAATCTGAAAAAATGAAACAGTATCCTGTTGCTACAACGGTTTTCCTTCTCTCTTATCCCTATTCTTCTGACCCTTTACAAATATCTTGTGACCTCTTGGGGTCACGCAACCCACAGTTGGAGAATCACTGCCCAAAAAGGCACCTTATAATAGTAAAATGTAAGAGGGGCCGACTATTGTAATGTCACCTTTGCATTAAATACAAGCATCTGTGTCTTTTGCATTAGGGGAAATTTTAATTTTAGGACAATCTGGATCTTATTTTTAGTTTTCTTTTAGTTCTGAAAAACTCACAGGGCTGATTATGGGAAAAATGAGCTGATTCCGTTTTCAGCTTTACAATGCACCTGCTACAAAGAGCAAGCGACATGCATCCCTGAATCTCAGAAATTAAGCTGGTGCTTCTCATAAAAACGATAAGATAGCTGGCCGGCAGTAAAAATTTTGGAAATTTAATGGTTTTATTTCCATTAGATAACATCCGCAGTTACCTGGCAGTGAAATGCACTCCTGGTTGCGAGGTTCCCACTGGCAGTTCTGGTCCACAGCGCAGCTCTTGCAGCTGGTTTTCTTGTTGCACACATATGAGGGGTTGTCCTTGGGGCAAACATCATACTCCCCTATTGCCCCCTGGGGGGAGAAAAACAGAAAAACAAACAGGCGTCAACTCTTACGACTCAAAAGTGCCAAATCGTTACATTTCACACTACGTACATGTGACCCGTTTCCGCGAAATGAGACAGTGTTTGGTGGCGGATGGGACACAACATCATTTCGTGATGAGGGGGCAGGTCATTTTGGGTTTATGAGACTTTCACTGGAAAAGATTTAAGCATCTGTGACGTGGTGAGAAAGTTTTGTCTTTCCTTCACGAAGCCGCAGCTATTTGCACAGAAAGCCAGGTTATCGCACGTATTAGATGGTCAAATTATTGCTGTGAGAGAAAACGAAACCTTATTTATCAAGTATTTTCATTTTAGACAAGTGCAGGTACGAGTGCAGTCTGCGTGTGTCTGACAGCCTCCGAATGAGCAGTCACTTAATTAAAGATGAAATGAATCAGATTCAGTGTTGGAAACAAGTACGTGCTTCATCAGTTCTTTATTTACTCATTATTCAAATTTGACACGTCCTAATTTATAAGGTGTAGTAACTCTTGGAGGAAATGAAAGGAAGGTCTGTCGAGACATTTCTGTATCTTATTCAAAGTAGCAAAAATCTGCCAAGGCTGGTGGGGTTGCACTGGCATTGGCCGCAGGAGCCCACAGTGTCCGAGCATTCATCATTCACAAGGTGCTTCCGAGAGCCTGTGACTGTTCAGGAAGTCTTAAAAATCGGATTTCTGCTTGTACGACAAGTGAATCTTATACACTGGTGTGCTTTGTTACAGAGCACGCGATTTTCTTCAAAAATAAATTTGTTCTCATGTGCAGTGAAAACACGTATACGGATCTATATAACAAGAGAGAAACTGAAGGTGACATGAGGATATTCCCATCTTAACATCCAATTTGAAAATTCTGTGGCATGAAAAAGGAAGACCGCTGTTCTTCAACTAAAGCATTACGACATAGCCTTTAATGTTCAAAACAACCAAAGCACTCAACGCCAACGTCTCCCGCAGGAAGTTGGTAAACTCTCACCACCTCCCTCTCTTAGATTTATCCCGCTCCCCATGTCCCCCCATTAGCTGGTGTTGCTGCGGCCTGAATGTTATAAAACGAAGTGCTGCTTTTCTAGGACAATTACGGAGGGAAGTGCCGGCGGGGTCCCTTTTCGTACCGTGGCGGAGGTGCAGTTGCTTCCCAGGGAAACGCACTGGCCCGAGCACCACTGGCAGCCGTTGGTGTTGGCAGTGCAGCTGTAGCAGTCTGTGTACTGGTCACACCTCTCGTTATCAGCATCTGCAAAGTTCGGAAGAACGCGGAATGTGATTACTTCCCACAAATCCACAATTTCGTAACAATGCAGACAGAAATGATACTTGGCCTAACCAGACTGCAGTTTCCAGATGCCTTGTCGGGTGAGTCCACTTTTGTTTTTGTTTTTTTTTTTTGTCGTCGTCGTTTTTAATTTATATTTATGAATGACAGAAGTGGCCGTTGAGCGATTGGGGGTGGCTGATTAGAGTTACTCATTTGCCAGACACCGCTGGTTCCACCCATGACTGAACCACTTTAGAGACTATTTTTTCGTCTTTGCGGTATTACCAGGCCAACGTGGAACTATCTTTAGACCTCTCACTGTCGAATGTTAATCTGCTGTTTCAACCTCTGCAACTTCTTATTGAGAATTTGACCCAAAGCCCTAAAATGAAAGCGCAGGGAATTTGTGTGGTCCCCGATTGTTTCTTACGCGGCAGTTTAAGTAATTCTGATTCTGCTAGATCAGTTGACACGTGCTGGACATGAGGCTTCTTCTGGGGAAACTGGGGCAGGGCGACTGCCAGACAGCAGCCGACCGGAGGGGCCCCCCCCCCGGTATTAAATGTGCCTGAAAGATATTCCGGGGCGCAGTTCCCATCTGCCAGCATTTCTGTGGACGCCAGCGCTGGAAATTGAGACCGGCCGTGCTGGTGAAACAGCAAACAGAAGAGAATGCTCCGCAGGAAGCGGAGAGACCTGGCTCAACTGTCCCTGATGATTACCTCCACGTGTCCTATCTGACACACCTGACACACACAAACACACACACACTAAGGGCAGTAGAACTTGCGGACTGGGACACACTGTCATTTTGAACGAAAATATAACAACATGTTAAAAGGTAGTGAAATGCGTTTATAGGACACACGCACGCACTCTCACATACACTCAGGTAATCATTATAAAGGCAACAGCATTCACTTTAAAATGATATAAAACAGAAACAAGTAGAAAATCCTCACATTTGAGGAGCTGGAACCAGAGAATGTTTGGCTTTATCGCTTAATAAACTGCTTTAACATCTATCAAAACTGTGATTAATACTAATTTATGTTGATCAACTACCCGATAAATCAACTAAGCATTTCATCACACACAGAGTAATGACAGCATCTGGACAGTTTTCTGGAGATGCATCAAGGCCCCGTTTTCTACATCCCAAAGCCTCACACACCCTGGTGAGGCTTTTTTTTTTTTTTGCCCTTTTCACTCTGATGTATGAGACCTCATTGGCAGTCCGTGACAAAAAAGCTGTTTCTGTCACTCTCTGCATCCCATGGGACATCAGTGCCGTGAATGCAGATGAGTGCTGCAGACGCTCGGGAAAAATAGCAAGAATCTAAAATCACCGTGGATTAGTTTCACATGGCGGACACGCACAAATGCGGGATTTCGATGCAACGGCGGTGTCACCTACACGATCTTGTATTACAGGAGGCCGGCAGCTGCTGCTGTTCAGGTGCGACGGCGTCGCTCTCCCAGGGCAGGCAGGTCTCCTGGGTGCTGTTCCAGACGCAGTGGATCCCCGGCCAGGCCTGGCTGCAGGACGCCTGGCCGGAGAAGGCCGCGCAGCTGGGCGAGGTGTACGTGAGGACGTCACTGAGCAGCAGGCTGTTGAAGCCGCCGAACACGTACATCACACTGTGAGACGAAGGAGGAGAGAAGATGTTAGAGGACGACAGGAGAAAGAGGTGAAAAGAGGGAGGGGAACCGAGGAAGTATGAGAAGCCAATTTCTAACCCGTAATTTTCTCCAGTTTCGACCTTTTGTGCACAGTGAGAGCCAAAGAATTTTAATCTGAGCAGTGTTTTCCTTCTCTGGGCTTCAACCCACCTCACAAGTCTGCTAAAATCTTGAACAAGAGCTCGCTTCCTGTGCGGATGGATCTGACAGAACCCCTTGCTCCGAGTGTGTGTGTGTGTGTTTGGATGCCAGGTCCGGGGCATATCTGAACATCTTTCTCCCCTGGCCTCAGTTCAGCTGCCAGGATTACTTTGTGAGTGAGAGTTGGGCCTGTACATGTGTGCGCCGGCGCTGACAGCGGCTGGACAGGGCGGACGTGTAATTTCCACCAGACCGATCAAAAGTCCCTTCGGATCATAGAGGGCACACTTCAGACTATTCGCTCCGGACTTCCTGCTGAGTGCATGGATCAGGAGGAGGAGAATGTGGAAGTCCTGCAGAGGACCCCATCGGTTATTCGCTCCTTTCCTTTTCATTAAAAAAAAAAAAAAAAAAAAAAGATACGGGTCATTGCAGAGAAGGAGAGGTCGGCCAAGACAGAGAAAGGATGTACTAAAAAGGGTCAGTTCAAAAACATATTTCCTGACACACATTTAAATTCTTCATGTTATGAGATGTCCGCCTCTTGGATGTCTGCCTCCGCCCCAGTACAACGGAGAGAAGGGAATTTCATTTGCGATGCTCTCATCATTGAAAAATTCAAGAGCAACATCTCTTTCCGGAAATAATCTCCTCGTTACTCTGGATAAACACGCTGTCAACGCTTTTCACAGGGGCCATTTTCTCTTGAAAACTGGTGACCGTGAGGTCTGAACCGACAAGCAAGAAAAATGAAGGAGCGATTGGAGATCGAAAGTGATGACTGGGTGTACAGTGTCTCTTTAAGGCTTCACAGATGTTACATCACGTGTTCTGAAGGGGCAAAGCTTAATTAATAATAATAATAACCTTTATTAGTGAAGGACTCTGGTAAACAAAGTTACAAAATGCTTCAAAGAAAAAGGCGGGGGGGGGCAAAACAATAAAACGATGAATGTGTGCAGGTATTTATGGGGCAAAAAAAAAAAAAAGCTAAGAAATGTGTGTTGGACTCAGACCCTTGAATTCCTTAAAAGCAAAGAGGAAAACCTTAAGATCAATTCTAAAAATCAGCCGAATGCCAAAGTAAAGAGGCTAAAATGGGGTTATGTGATGTCGCTTATTTGTCTGACCAATGCAGGAGTGAGTAAGTGAATGTCTGCTTCATATTTTATTACAACATCGGTGGTTCCCCTCAACATTCAAACTCAAACCTGACCTTTGAGACAACGCCTTCCTCACATCACTGCCTTAATCTCTAGAGAAGCTCCTCTGGGTTTGGTCACATTTTCTTCTCCCTATTATGCAATTTATTATTTTGTTTTTAAGCTTTAAAACACAAATTGCTTTTCAACGTCTTCGTCCCAGAGCAAGAGAGTTTAAAGAAAACTTAATAAATTCTGTGTTGAACTCGGTGACTGCAGTTCAATCTGAATTTGATCAACTGAGTGAACGATGGCACGAAACAAACTCTTGAGGAACAGGAGTCATCAGCGAGGCTTGACTCAACCAGGGCCGGTGAGTCATGTTAATATTTGATGCGTTCTCTACAACAGGATGTATAATTTAACACAGATCGCGGCGTCTTGCTCCGCTGCCCGAGCAGATCATATTTGAGTCAACCCCTTCTGGTCACAGCACCATGCCCATCACAATCTATTCACATCGCAGACTGATAATGAAATGTCATGTATGAATGCGCAGGAAAGGATTCTTTTCCGAGGCGACAAGGTTTTGTGTTTTTCAGATGTAGTCTCTCTGTCAGCTGGTCGTGGTTGCAAGTGTTTTGCCGTTTTTCTCCCGTGGAGGCCACGTTACGTCGGGCTGAAGTAAGATTTTTGTCTTTGTCAGCTCAGCACGTGGACCACCCCCCCCAATTCCCATTCACTTTTATAAAATCTATTTTAAAAATTTCACTTCCAAAGAGGTCAACCGTGCATGACAAGAGTGAATATTTTTAATATGAGATGATGAGATCTATTGGAGCATTGCATCTTGTTTGATGAGAGACTGTAGATTTAAAGGGTCTGATCCCAAAAAGCAAAACGGGCGAGGCAACAGCAGCAGCATTTAGATGTTTCTTTTCTATCTAAAGTTCTTCATTCGATACACAGTTCTGTTGTCAACTTTGGTCTCCCTCTGCCAGCAAATGATTCTATTCAAAACTTCAGACACCCATGATGAGTTTTACTTATTCGAGAGCAATCATTTTCAGTAATTTTTCACACCAAACAGTGAATATCTCAGTTTAGTTTAATCTATTTTCGCTGTCGCCTCTGCTGAGTGTGTGCAGATTGTTCCCACAACCATGTTCTGAGTGCACAGAGATGTGATCATGAATAAAAGAACCAGGAAAGGATGAAAAAAAAAGAAAAAAAATCACGTCCCAGCTCCTATTTACATTAGATGCAGATAGGTATTGCACACGTCTGTTTGCATAACATATTCCATTTCCACACACCTTTAAATACCATGAGTGCATAATTAAACAAGTGTGGGCCACAGAGGAAATAACATCTGTCACCCTGGGTTACATGCGCTCAAGAAGCAAGGCTACTGAGTGAGATCAGGTTAAGACAGGAAATAATAGCACATCTTCACACAAACTGCAGTGGCCAGTTGCCCCCCCCCAACTCGATCCCTACCTATTTTAACCAAGAGCGGTATATTCTATCTGACATACAGGTATAACCCAACTTAAAAAGGAAAAAAAACTGCATAAAGTGTTGGGCCACCATGAGCCTTCAGAGGAGCTTCACTGCTCCCTGGCACAGATTTTACAAGTCCGTGGAACCATCTCCAGACAGATATTTCCCCCATTTGGTGTTTTGACGGTGGTGGTGGAGGCCGCTGTCCAACACGTCACTCCGACATTTCCCGCATCCCATATCCAATCTCCGCGTGTTCAGCTCGGTTCGGATCAGGTGACCCGCGAAGGCCACGGCATACGAGGCGCGTCATTTTCTGAAACTCACCGCAATATTCATTGACCC
Source organism: Xiphias gladius (assembly GCF_016859285.1). Taxonomy (NCBI): domain Eukaryota; kingdom Metazoa; phylum Chordata; class Actinopteri; order Istiophoriformes; family Xiphiidae; genus Xiphias; species Xiphias gladius. The sequence goes on from NC_053409.1 coordinate 23,368,175, forward strand.
CTTGCGCCCTGTTCGGAAGCCTCTGCATTTGTTATGCCTACCCGATTATTCGGAGAGCTGCCTCTTGTCTTTCATGGTCCCAGTATTCGGAACGACGGTGCGGCGGGAGGACAAGCTCTGCTGTCAACGAATGCAGACTCTCGCCCTCACCACATAGATGTGTCTAAGTTATACAAAACATGTTGACTGTCCGTTGGTGTGAACCATCTTATTTGGATCTCAGTTTTGGTCAGAGTTTGAATCTAATTGTGTGGAACTGAAGGACGCAACCCCTGCAGTAATGATCGTTCCCTTCATCTTTCTGCCACAGTGATACCTCCCTTTTTCTGACTGCAGCATATACAGATGTCTAGGTTTCTCTAGATCTGAAGTCAAGAACCGGGTTTCGGATTTCTGAAACTTGGCGTCCTGTTCAGAAATCAGGCTACTGCAAAAAGCCACAAGCACCTTATTATAAAACAACAGTACATAAGTATAACGTTAGTTTGTATTATTTGCTAATTAATACCCTGACTGAATTTACGATAAGACCACAAAAGCAGGCCCCAGCAGGTTTAGTCAGACTCTTGTGATCATGATTTCACGCGACGACTGTAATTACGCCCAAATTGTCTTTACTTTGGCTGAAACACTAAACATAACGAAAAACAAACAAACACTTCTGTGAAGCACGCTGCAAACTGTGCTTCTAGTCGAGAGCTGCATAAAAAGATTACCTGTCGCTGAAGACCGCCGAGTGCCCGAAGCGGTTGACGTCATGATAGAGGTCCGGTCGAGGCAGCACTGTCCACTCGTCACATGCTGGAATGAAAAGAAGACACAGTGAGGTCAAACTGTCCACCTTCTCCCCACGGACCCCCACCACCTCAATATGCGACTCAGCTGTTTACTACACCAACGAGAAAAAGGGACCAGACTCAAGCGTTCATTTTCATGACAGCAGTCGTAGCAAATCCCTCTTGAATTCAGGACCTGTCCTGTCTCATGATTTTGTGCTGCCCCTCTTTCCTGTGCTGAACGTCTCTCTCCTGCATCTTGTTGCACTCTGCCCGGACGTCTTCACCTTTCTGCGCTCCTTCCTGGCTGAAGCAGCGTTAGGGTTTCTTCCTTCGACCTGACTGATATCAAATACGCAGTTTCTGGTCATCTCCAAAAATATTTACCATTAACTGACAATGACACACCCCACTGACAATGCAGCCTCCTGTGTTCTCCTGCCTCAACGAGCTGTCTCAACCTCTCAAACCTACTGCAGATCCTTCACAACATTGAACCACTGCACCCTGGTTGACAGAAAAGGTAACGATATCGATACGGTGACTAAAAAGCAGAACGGAATTAAAGGGTTTGGGTGTTACGTCACATGGTTGACTGTAAAAATGTAAACTGAATGAATACGTCCGTGCAGGCTTTCCTTTCAAGGGTGCGGCTCCATTATACACCCCGACTCGTTGTCTTCACGCATGTTGACCGAGGTGATCAGTGACACAACTTCTACTGATTTTTAGGCGATAAACCACAGTGTCATTTGCTTGTTTACTTGCGGCTGCTACCTCTTAACACTTAGGAAGAAAAGACGGTTTTACTAATCTTCTAATGCACAAGTGCAGTTTCCGCACACATCTGCACGTGTGTGTAATACCGCGTGCAAGATCGTAACTGATCTCAGAACGGTCGAAGCTGATGAAAGGGCAGCTTGACGAGCGCACTTCCCTGTAGTGAGCTATAGATAACCACCCGTCAAAGATCCCAGGATTATCCACGATGCTCATGCGCAAACCTCCAAAAGAAATGCTGCATATTTTTAGCTTTAACTGGTCAAGCACTGCTCGCCTCGTCCTGGTGGCACACCACCGGTCTTCAGCGGTTGGAAATTCAGCTGACGTGCCGCCGGGCGTTGGCCAGACCTGTAACAGCTGTAAATGTCCTCGACCAGGGCACCGAGGGCCTGACTGCTACGGGAGCAACAATCGCAGTAAGAAAATGCAATCGGGCATCTGTGGGTTTGAGCCATAGCCATTTCTTCTTCTCTTCTTTTTAGGACAGGTACTGGACGGCACTTTTTCCATTTTCTGACGGCCGATTGTGAGGACAGACAACGGCTGATTTGAGAAACGAAGGTGAGGACGCTTAACTGCCATGGTAGCGTGTGCCCAGTTGTTCTGACCCTGTGACACACCAAACAGCCTGGTCGGGGTCTTTCCTCACCTCCCTTCTGGTGGTGCTGGGCCAAAGTGGACTTACATGACCCTGAACAGAAGAACTTCAACCAAAGTGTGATTTTCATTCTTAGACTGTTCATTTGACATATTTCTAGAGGTGAAAGTATCCAATAAATCACAAGAAAACTCACACATCTCTTTCTTACTAATCCCATTAATCACCTTGAAGGTCCCAACTTAAGGGTTTCGGAACGACTGGTTTAGACATCTAGGTTGCACAGCTGTTTTCTATATATATCTATCTATCTATCTATATATTTCTATGTGAAGAAGTGCCTAGCTACATGTTGGAATTCCGTCACCAAAATACTGGACAAACAATGGATGTAGACTTTTGGACCCCGCTGTATGTGCCCTAGATGTGAAAAAAAAACCTCACTTCACTTTTTTCGACAAAATTTACCCCCGTTTTAACTCAGACGTTGAGATGTCTTCACCTCCACATCAAACGAATGGTGACGGTACCTGTAGGTTTGGTTATAAATGAAGCTCCAGCTGTATTTGACAGTGTACACCTATCATGTTGACACAAAACAAAAACAAAACAAAAAAAAAGACAAGAAAGAATCAACAGAAGGACCCGGTGTGAGAGCCTGAAAGTCGGAGCTGCCGGAACGCAGAAGAGTGACTGCAGCACATCACTTTCCTTTAGCACAATGCAGTGCAAGTCATCACGGTTTCCCAGAGGAGGGAGTGACATCTGTGGGGGCTCCACCGTTCTCAGGTAGACAGTGCCCTCTAGTGCCACGGACCCAGACTGCAGGTGTTGCGGTGCGCTGCCCCGTCGGAGTGGGGATTTATTACAACACCATCTACCAATGTCAGGACAGCGGAAGGCCCTTGAATTCCACGCTCTAAATCGAGTTCAGCTTGTTAAGGAGGGGCAATTAGTCCTTGATACGTGACCCATCTCAGATGTAATTACCAGACAATTACAGAGCTGCCGCTGCTGCCGACAGCGACCCTGCAGCTGGTTGGTGGTGGTGGTGGTGGGAGGAGAAAAATAGCCGGCTAGTCCTTCTCTGTCCAATTACAAAATAATACAGAGGATGAGGAATGGCAGGTGGAGAGAGAGGTCAGAACAGAGGCAGGGAAAAAAAACAATAGTTGAAGTTTTTCATTTCTAAAGTTCGACTCAAATACAAATTCTCCAGGGAAATCACGAAAACAATTACTTTCTCGCAGTAGGAGATGAGTTAATCTCATTGTGCCAACCAAGTGGGGACACGTTGTAACAAATGTATAAATAGGACACTTTGCCAAAAAGTAAATTAATGCGATTCCTCCACACACGCTGCTGCAGCCTTCACCTTTACAAAAGGGGACACTTGCCGGAGATGTTTCTGTCCGAACATGCAATTCTCATCATATCTCAACAAAACCCGGTTGCAAAGGGGGGGGGGGGTTTGCTTGTGCCCCCGAGACCGTAATTGTCGCTGCCCGTCAATCATTTTCATAATGACACGGAAAAACAGAATGTCCTGGGGCCATTTCGTGGCCTGCGGGGAATTCTCCCTCCCAGCCAGAAAGAATAAAGCTTCCCCCTTAATGAGCAGCTCACAACAGCGCTGCGGAAGGAGGCCGACTCAATTTACAACAATGTTCGCTGGCAGCCCACGCAATGAGGATGCCAGGTTGTTTTTCTGACAAAGCAGTGCTAACATGTGTTGGGACATATCAGAGACCTTTAAACGGGATTGTAATTAGAATCTTAAAATAAAAAGTACGCTACAGTCGACAAACAACTCTTGGTCTTCGTATTGAACCAATAAAGAGAGACAGGAAACGTATTTCTATCCAACAGTCTTCTCTGCTTCTTCTTGATATCAGACACACATGCACCAGTCTCTCTCTGCTGTTGAGCAGCTGCGTCACACAAAGTGAGGGTTAAGTCTCTTGATTAATGGCGCCCAAGAATAGAGCACAAGAATAAACACTGGAATGAACACTAGAGATTTGAGATTACAAAGCCACCAGTGTGAATCCCAGACTGACCAGTTTAGTGCTTACTTTAATAAGCTTTGATCACTCTGTATTTACCTTTCTCAAGGAGTCAAGTGTGAGCTGCAGCTCCGGGGGATGTTCTGCATGTAGATATTACAAATCTTAACTGAGAGTGAGGGCAGGCACTGACGCTACCCTGCCGGAAAACTAAACTCCACATTATTATGAGTCCTTTGTATGAAAGTGGGCTGTGGTTTTACCGCTCATGTACCTCGAGTCGTGACATTTGGCCTTTTGTTGCTCCAGTGGAGCGGCTCAGTGTCCAACAACAAAAGACTGCAGCTGTACCGAGCAGCTCCCAAGTGTGATTCCGTGCGACCGTGTGAATGCAAAGCAGCGCCGTGCGGGAAAAAAAACAGATGATGATGCATGCGCAGCTGAAGTGAGGCTAGGAAAGCAGTATGCGGGAGCTGCTGCTGCTGTGTGTGTGTGTGTGGGTGTGGGTGTGGGTGTGGGTCCGTGCGGGTGTGTGGGTGGGTGGGCGTGCGTGCGTTTTACTGACCCAGACTGTAGGCCAGGAAGTCGGAGGAGAAGCACTTGGCGCCATGGCTCATGGACGTGTCGTTGTGCGTGTTTCCTCCAAACACCAGCATCGTCCCGCTCACTATGACCGCCGTGTGGAGGTAGCGGAAAAAGCCGCTGTCTCTCAGAATGGTCCTGCACAAACGCACCGTGATAGTTGTTATACAGTTAGATGTTATACAGCTGGTGCTCTCAGACAAGCAGTGTGGCTGACTACAGATGAGTTTCATCCGTGGTGACAATCCCCACATGCTAGTGTGGCAACTGTTTTTGTAACTAAGAGACAGTAAAACTCCTTTTTGTTTACAGCTGTTTCTCTCCCTTGCACACTTCGACTGCCTGGTGACCTTTAATACAGTCCTCTACGATAGTTTTCACAACAGTTTCAATGTGGAAAACGCTTGCATGCACAGTTGCAAACTGCAAGTGCACAGCTCTTACCTCTGAATACAGAATGATGTCCTTACACACACACAAGTGAAAAAGACTAAATTGCATTCTCAGTCTACGGACATTTCGTATTAGCGCGAGCTTCGTTGCTTACTACAACACAAAAACGCGTTTGCAAGCATTTCTCCCTATTTAACATCAATACTCAGGCAAGCACCGTTCATTTTCAACAAAATCTCTAATCAATTCACCTCTCCTTCCATGTCAAAATGTTGCAGTGTATTTCGTTTCTTGTCACTGCGGTGTAAATTGTGTTTTAGTGTTGTATTTTCCTCATTGTTATTTGTGTAACTTTTCAGGAAATCACCACTGTTTTGATGAGAATTAGCTACTGGTCTAAAGCATCATTGGATAAAAGAGGTTGAAAGTTCTTATTTTAAAACGCGAAAATGGTTTGTTAGAGAAAATTTGGTGAAGAAAACGGAATATCGCAATGTGATGTGAAATATGTAGCGTAATACCACAACTGCTCTATGATACAGCTCTGTGTTGTACACTGGGGGTTTCTAGCCTTTCTTGACTCTGAGCTCCTAAAAAATACACAGTATTTCACACTTCCACAACATACTGCACTGTGAAAGTATGTATGTGCTGTATGTTGTTCTCGTAGCGAGCGTGTCAGTAAGAGCCACTTTACATTACTGTCAATAAACCGAGGTCCTCACCACTTTCTCTTGTCCACGTCAAACTTGTACAGGTCTCCAGCCAAGCCGTACTTGTTGGCACTGAAGGCCTTGTAGCCTCCGTGGATGTAGATGGCTCTGGTGCCAGGGTCGAAAACACTGCTGTGGCCGTAGCCGCCCTGAACCAGGGCGCCGTCTGTCGTCACCACGCTCCATGTGTTCCTGGCTGGAGGGTCACACAAGCATCTTTCACTGAGCAACGGAAAACCGGCTTCGGGTTGCCATAACACAACGGACTCAGAAAACTGAGGGAAAACTACAGTTGGGTCAAGCGAGGTCTCAGCGTGTTCTCAGGGAGGGGTGAGTTTCTGGCTCCCAGCAGGGATGAAGGGGTGGTTATTACCGTAGAGCTTAAATCAGTTTACACACTTTTTTTTTATTAATGAGGGTGTGTTAACTCAATATAAATGTGTGTATTGTTGCCCCCTGAAATGCATTACAAGTACAAAAGTGGCATCAGACAGCCATCAGATTTAATCGGTGTCCGTTCAGGTAACGACAGCATCCAAATCACTTTCATTTGTGAGCAAATTGTCCATCAGCCACAGTGGCAGGTTTATTCATCCCACTTTCTCAGACAGATTGGCTTTTAGAAGACAATGAGACCTCTTAATGAAGTTTGGTTTCCTGCCAACGAGGCTGGTGGATTAGATGAACACACCACCCGAGTCAAAACTCATTAGCTTCATTATGGTGGCCACTGTTAATTTCCTGTTGTTGTAAACCGATATATTAGGCACTCCCAGCCAGGGCCAAGGTTATTAGCTCAGGCAAGGGAGCAGCTAGAGGTTGGGTGCATTGCTCCAAGACACCTCGTAGGTACGGGCACTGAACCCATGACTTTTTGTTTCAAAGACAAGTCTCTCTACAAACCTGACAACACGTACAACTTACCAATGTTGTACTCCTGGACCTGGCTAATGTAACCATAGAGAGGACAGTGTCCAAACAAAACCAGCATGACAGGACTGGCCCCCTCCTCGACGGGAGGCACGACGTGGGCGGAGTGTCCCACCACGGCGTACTGCTCCTTGGCCCGGGGGCCTAGGAGGACCCAGGTCTGGTTCTGGACGTGGAAAACCCACAGCTGGCTGGACACGTTTCCCGAGGAGTCAATCTTTCCTCCATACATGAAGATCTTCCCCTGATAGAAACACAGACAAACAGTGGAGCAGAATTAGGCCTTTAATATGCAGAGGTCCCAAAAATAAATGGACATGAACACAATAAATCTTTCAAGTGAGTTTTACAGCATGAAGAATCACTGTTACGCACTATGTTAAACTATGGTACATTAAATATTTGGAAGCTTACTCTTACTGTCGTCCATACATTAAACAAAAAAAGAAAAAATTAAATAAAAGCTTAACTCTAGTTTGACTACTTTTCGAAAATGTAACGCCGGAGCCAACGCCGGAAGAAATTAGATGTGCATTGCGAGAGTCATCTGCCATTTTAAGGATAGGGACCATTTTTCAAGTTCTCTCTGTATTTTTAGTTAATTTATTTGAATTACTTTATCTTTTTGTACACACACACACACACACACACACACACACACACACACACACACACACACACACACACACACACACACACACACACACACACACACACACACACACACACACACACACACACACACACAAATTCTTTTTTTGTGCCTGTATTTTGTTTTTGTTTCTTTCTGCCCGTCTTTTTCATTTTTCTATTTCATCTGATTTGTTTGATATCTATTCGAGATCTGCTTTACATCCTCTGTGAAATCTACAGAATAAATCCACATGAGGAAAGCAAGGAGAGGCGTTTCCATCCAAGCATTTTTTAAGAGTTGAAACATTTGCAGTTTGTCCACACACTGGTCTAACTATTAGTATGTAGGAGGCCAGTCCTGAACTTTGACCTTTTGTACCTCATTATGAGTGAACCAAAGCCTGGCACTCTTCAACTACAGTGATCATGAACTATCATTCTAATGAAACCTAATAATCAAAAGTAAACGTAGCAAAAAAAACCCACTAGGGACTCTCCAAGAAATATTGAATTCCTTTATTAGTATTCCCTGGAACAATTTCCCCTCTGACAGAGCTGAATACAGTCTGGAGGTCAGACAGAATAATGTCTGCTGATCTCGAGATCTGAAATCATTTTCTCGATTTTCAAACTAAAATTAACGTAAAATTTACTCATAATATACGTGCAAGCATTGCAGATAGTACTGAATAGAGAAGCTACTGGGGGTTGGGTACCTGCGTTGTTATTACAAGCAATGGTTGTAGTCGAGTTTGTGAGCTTCACAATTGATTTGTTCAGATTAGGATTTCAATTTTGGGTAAATCTGGTTGACTTTCTTTTTCTTTTTTTAATGTTACCTGTACCGGTACATTATCCGTGGTTGCAAGACTTCCATCACTTCTATCTGTTACGTACCAACGCAGATTTGATTTCAGGTTTGTCTCGTAAGCCCACGTTGACTTCCATGACACATTCATACACCGTGATGCAATTTGTGAGTCACAGGCACTTCGGCTCAAACCCGGTTCTCTCAAACCACAGAGCAGACAGACTGCGTCTTCCTCTGAATCCTCCTCTCTCTAATTTATTATTCCATCAGCGGCTCCAAACAGTCTTTCTGGCTGGGAGGAAACTGCTTCACCACTTCACTGCAGCACATCAAAACCCAGCGATTTATGTATTAGTTCCAGACGACAAACAGACACTACGGAAAGGATAAATAAGAGGATGGGGAGTTTATAAGGTTTCTGCTAGTGCCTTCATTTAATTTGGTTGTCATCTGTTCTTTCCTCGTCCTCTTCTGAAGTCGTATTCATCGCGCACTGAGGCTGAGTCGGCAGAAACAACAGGTGCATGGGAAGCGCAACACGGTAAGAATGAATACAGTCATATTGGGTCGTGTCAATGTACACCCTATGTCTTAGCAGACGTGCACTTCTCCCTCTCTCCACATACCTCATGAAGAGCCAGCGAGTGGCCGTATCGCGGTGTGACGGTGTTGACGGAGGGGTCGAGGGTCAGCCACCTCTTGCTGCTGAGGTTATACCTTCAGAAAGAGAGCGAGGAGAAAGGTGTGGTGAGCGCTGCAGAAAAGCCTCTCAAGGAAGATTTGTGCTCCCTTGCAAAATGTATGTCAGTATGTCCTGATCTCGCCGGGGTTGGATCATTTTCACACATCAATCAATTCCCCGTCATCCCTTGGCCGGTGAGCTTTCAGCCAAGTATCTTTATCTCCAAATGTGTTATACAATTACACAGTATGTCTACCTAGGACAAGACTAGGTAAACCCACTGCAGCAGGACAAAGATAGAGCCTGTGGGGAGCACCTGACTCAAAATGGTACAGGATGTTCTGTAATTCCTCACTTTTAATCTCAGTGCGACGGGGGGGGGGGGGGGGGCGATTTCAGAGTACCGGGGACCTCCCTGTAATATAAAACTGTGTGTGGGCTTGGAATATGGATCTGAGTGTTCCGAGTCTAACTGTTTGTATGCAGATCAGGCCACAGAAAGGAAGAACTAACATTTAAAAGGAGGAGATCCAAAGCGGTTATTAAACAGCAGTAAGCAAGCTCTCCGGCCAGCAACGCCTTTTCAGTTCTCATTTTCTTCCAGAGAGGTTGATTCAAAGATCAATACCAATCTGAAGCTAGACCCAGAAGAATGCAGGCGTAGCTAAGCATAGAGACCAAGAACAGGGTGAAATGCTGGGGATGACAGGACTCCAGGTAATCCCTGTGCCCGGCCATAGTGATCCAGAATATATCCTCAGTGAAACTCGAAATAGTCCATTTTTAGACTGGCTTTTGCACTGATTACACAATAAAGACGGAAGACAGTGATCTGTGAGGTGCTGGTGGGCCAAAACTGTTAGCCTCTGACACAGCCAGGCCAGCTGTTTGCCCCTTTCCAGTCCCAATTCTAAGATAAGATAACTGCCCTCTGGCTGTAGCTTCATATCTAACAGGCAGACATGGGAGCGTTATCAATCTACTCATCTACCTTGTGTATTTCTTTCCCTCCTTTTGCCATTTTTAAGATGCACATGTGGGTCAAGCTTATCTTGCTATCAAGCCGCTAACCGGTTCTGATCATTCAGATGCTTCCACGACTAAACTGATACAAAAAGTGCCAGACAAGAAAGACTGTGGTACATAAAACTACATGGTGTTAGTGTGTGTGCATATCTATCTCTCTCTCTTTCTATATATCTATCTATCTATCTATATCTATATCTATCTATATATACACGGTGTTAGCCTCAATCAAGGCTCCAAGGTCTGACGACCTCTGACATCTGAGCCCTGCTAAACTGATCCACCCATTACCTATAAATACGACACAGGAAATGCCACTTATCATGAGCTTTGATTGTGGGTCTGAGGTTTAGGGTAGTCGCATGGTCTTTTTTCACATAATGTCGGAAATCACTCTTCTTAACGTACCTTTTTACACTGCGACCGCATTTGGAATAGGTTACACTGAGAAGGGACTTTATGCTACTGTCCAATCCGACTATGTCAAGGTAACAAATATAAGACGCTGTGTAAAGTTAGCAGAAAGCTCCTTTATAGTCTCACATGATAGACCCTGGGCAGAAATTTTAAAAAAAAAGGCCCTGGCCTGCCAGCAAACCATAAAACCAAAACACGAGCCAAGTGAAAAAGTGTGATTTCCTGGGTGGAGTGCAGGGGGAGGAGCGTCAGTCTCTCCTGTAATTTTGTGTTTTTAAATCACTACCTTCACCCTGTGCCCAACACAGAGTTGTCTGCACAGAGCCACGTTCGGTTTTTCTTGTTCAAGTCCTGTGGCTTCTTCCCGACAACACCGACGGCCAAGTATCACTTCAGCACTTGGTCTAACAGGCGTGTAAGTTAAAAATATTTAAATCTCTGTAACAGAGACACTGTGTTTCACAAGCACATTCCCCACAGTCGCATAGCAACGGCAGGACTCCTGTCAGGCAGCTCTTTGGGAGGAGAGTAGAAGTAGATGCTGACGGGGGAGAGCACTTACGCTTTGACCATGTGATAGTCGGAGGCGTTGAAGACATAGCCTCCTATGACCCACATGATGCCCTGGTCCACCACAGCCTTGTGGGAAGCCCTGGCCAGCCCGGCCTCGGCGTACGCCTCCCGGCACCAGAAGGAGGAATTGGCAGGCACCGAGACGGAGCAGTCTGGACCTGAGGAGGAACAGAAAACCACAGAATCAAGGCTCCACGGGAGACTAAATCATTCTGGCAGCTCAGTGTATTCATTTTTTTGAAACTTATGATGAACACAGTAAACAAGCCCCGACCTTTAAGGGGATCATAAAACCAGATAGCCTTAAGAAAGGCAAAATAACACTAAAATGAATCAGCATAACAACAGAAAAAAACACTGTAAAAAAACTTCCTGCACTAACGGAGGATTAAACTTTCACGGGCTTCATTAGTTTACTTTTATGTCCTGCAGCCGATCAGAGGGAACAAAAATTTGGGCCATCTGCTCTCTATGAATTGACTGTGTAAATGGAAAAAAAGAAAAAAGAGGAAAAAAGAACCACAACTCAAAATTGATTTCATTTCTTAAATTATGAGAGCAAAATGTGAAAGAAGGGGCAGAAAGTTTAAAGCAGCATTTTGCGGCCTTTAGATAACTGAGACTGATGATCCAGCTGTGGAGTAATTGAGCATTAAAAATTAGATCCCGAAGGTTTTTAAAATACGAGGTAAAGAGCTGTGTGGAGAAAAATGGGTGAATTACGGAGTCTTTATTTGAGGTTTAATGAAAATTAGGAACCAATAACTATTACGGCCTTTCTGATTTGAGCGGAATAACTCTTTAAAACACAGATGACTCTGGCCAAAGCTGCCTTCCCCTGTTACTGCACAAGAACAATAACACCGGCATAAACCGGAATCGCTCCTGAATCAAGGGAAAAGATTCTGAGAAGTTTTTTTGGCAAACAACCTGCCACGCCAGAAATAGAAAGACCGGCCTTGCACCGGCGAGCTTCTGAATCACACAGGTTGCGGTGAGGTTTGAGGGGCAGTTTACTGCTCTTGTTAATCTCATGTCTGTCCATCCTACCTGATGAGAGACACAGATAAAACCTCCCCGGAATGAATCATTCACCGACCAATTAGTGCTATCACTCCATCGTACAGGAGAAACAGGATGTCAACCACTGGGGGAGTTCCTTATTGATCATTATCAAAACAATGCAGAGGGGGCCATGTGACAGGAAAGGAAGTGTCGTGATTCACTCCAACAATCAAGGTCGCTTCGGCCCATTCTCCTTCTTGTTTTGGCCAGCGGCTGAGAAAATTCCCCAGTGGTTAACATTCTTCACTCCGACTCCAGTATCGCTAAGCAAACAATATTACCTTTGCACCTTGGTGGCATTTCCATAAATAAAACAGAAGGTGGCCTTGGCCTCCCTTAAAGATGCAATTTGTTGAAGGCTACGCGTCTGTGAGAGCGCGACTAAACGCAAGACATCAGTCTCAGCTTTTGCCCTGGTTGGTGTAGAAAATTCATCTGGGAGACGGCAACAAAGTGTGCCTTTCCTCGGCTAAAACACCACGACAGGGCAACGAAGGCTTGGAGAAAAAAAAAAAAAAAAACACCAGCCTTTTTCCCAACTCCCTCAGCTTTGGTAATTAGATCATGAGCACACTGAGCTGCTGATATAACTGCAGTTAAATTTAGCTATTGTCTCTGCTTGTGCCGAGCAGCGCAGCGGAGCCGTTTAAGAACAAACAGAGTGGTTAGAATGCCCATGTGGTCTGATTCAGAAAGAAAAACAGCAGCGTCAGGTCCTCACCAAATAAAAAGGACTCAATATTCAGGCCTTCAACCAAAATGATGAGGGAGCTGATCCTGATCCAAAAAAGGTTACAGCAGATGGATGTTGTGGAGGCAGCGGGAGCCTGAATAACTGTGGTGGAGGGTTAAAACTGAAGGAGGCACTGGGTTGAATCACCAGATAAACAGGCAAAATCTGGACGGATAAAGTCGGTAACCCTCTTTATTAAACCTCCAACTGCTTCTTTGGGGCTGCTTGAGTGTTCAGCTGCATTTCTTTTCCCCATGTATTCCTGGGTATGTTTTCAAAGAAAATAACTAGAAAGCTGTGATCTCCATAATATATTATACTATTGTTGGACAATGACGAAAAAATAAATAACTGGGTCAGTGCATGGTATCCATGATGTAAAGGGTTAGTTGAAATGGCCTCTTATTGGCATTATTGTTAAATGATGTTTTGCAGAACTGGCTGGTTTTCTTAAGGGTTTGTACACTGAGCGATGGTTTCACACAGAAGCGTTAACCCTAGTCCTTAAATAAGGCCCCCCCCACCCACCCCAACACACAACTCTAGAAGTTATCCTTTTAGACTTGTATGGAAACTGCCCCCTCACCGCTGAGCCGTAGCGTTGGGTCATCAGGCAGAGGGAGGCCAAGACAAATAATCCCAAATCTAAACACACTTTTTCTTTCTCGCAACCAAAATTCTTTTACCTAATAATATGAGCTGTGTCCAGCAGTACTGTCAGCCATTCTCAGGGGGTGGTACACAGGAGCTGCCCGTGATCAGATTATTTGACTACTTCCTAGTTAATAGTCATATGTGTTAGCCTGGTAATCACACTGAATTGACATTTCTTTTCATTTCAGTCATTCTACGTGAATTACTGAAAAAGTCGGAGACGCGGGCGACAATTCAGCGGTTTGGAACCAAGCTAACGATGTGGTCTTCTTGTACGTCACTGTTCTCAGCTCTAATCACTTTACGCCCTCTGACCGTGACCCGACAGCTCTGAACCAAAACACACGCAAAACCCTAGGCAGAGGTGTTGCACATAATCTTCTTTACTACTGAAAGCACCCAACCTGCCCCCCCAGAACAGACAGAAAAATAGGGAGGAGGCACGTTGTGTTTCCGCAAATATCCTGTATTCATCATTTTGGCTGGTAAGAGGGAATCTTGGCAGCTGAATGTACGCTTTCCAACCCCTGGGAGCAGAGCCACCGTTCATTCTTTGCATAGGACGTACACCCAGTAGAAAGCTTATTTTAGTCACTGAGGAGGGTTTGGCATGCGCGAGCCTGCTGAGGCCATCTTGATGACATTGTGCTTATTCAAACCAGCGCGGTGTACGAGACAATGAGGTCACACCACTGGCAGCCGAAGTGCCGCTGCTGCAGTTCCAGCCCACCTTGCCATCCGGTCGTACAGACGCAGGTCTTGTTCTGGCAGTCGCCTCGCTCGGGGTAGCCGCAGTCGGCCAGGCAGTAGGGGACGTCACAGGCTTCTCCCTTCCAGTTGGCTTGGCACTCACAGTACACCGAGCCACCGGAGATCCCCACACGACACTCGCCACGGCCTGAGCAGTTGTTGGGGCATGTATTCACCCTGGAAACAGTCAGAGAGAAAGACACAGAGAAACCAGGATTCAAAACCTGCCTTTAGTACAGATGCTGAATAAAACATCCGGAACACATTTCAAACGACCGAGTTGCATCTGTTTCTGTGCAAGGAGACGCTGTCCTCAGGCTTAAAGCTGAAATATGCAACATTCCCCTTCCGACAGCTGAAGGTATTGTTACCGGCAACGTCCTCCTTAATCAGTTGGTCAAGCACCTGCCTCGACACTTGTCACTCTCCTCAGAGGGGCCGACTGCACCGAAACAGCCTCCAGCTAGAGGCTGAGGTAACGGGCAGACATAGTGTCCCCGAAGGCACCGAAGAGCAGATGGCAAACACACCCAATCTGCAGTAAAACAGCCAGGCTGATGCTCTCCAAGTCTTTCGATAGGTCGCGTCTGTTGTACATTTATCTTTTAACACCGAATGGACGCATTTCGTGCCAACAATCAAACCTCCTCCTCTCAGAGTCATACCTCAGTAAAATGAGAACGTACAAACATACACATATTGCAGGGAATCAGAGCAACACACTCTTTCCAGTGACGGTATATGAGCATGAACATCTATAGATCTTTTAAGCAATCGCTTTAAAAAAAAAAAATTTTGGCTAATATTTTGGGATCAAATTCAGGCGTCCCCGTGAGCAGGATCTCCTAGTAGCCGATGCAGCATGACTTTCCAATGCTGCAGAATTTAAAAATGTAAAGAAATTTTGGCTAACAAAAAAAACAAAAAAAACAAAAACAGGGCTCTAGTGGAGCTCACAGCTAATTCTGCAGCTCTGTCCCAGTTCCATTCTGCTCATCATGAGCAGGTTGTGTGTATGTAGTATGGTCACATGGGCAAATAGGAGAAAGAGAAAAATGCTAGATTTTTGAGCGTGCCGCTGTTGAGACACTGCTGCGTCTAACAACAGTGAAATGCCCAAACAATTGTGGAAAAGCCCACAGCTGTAGAAAATCTTCTTGGAGGTCTTGGAAAACATAAATGAAATGATAAATCTTTAGAAAATCATTTGGTTTTCTTTTTATGAAGTTTAATCGGCTGTAGCTGTGAAAAGTCAAACGATTTATGTCCATACATTGCTCCTTTCCCGTTGTTTTCTATAACAAGAGTGAACATGTCAAAAGTTTTGCAGTAAACTCTAAGAAAACAAATTATCCATCAAAGCAAGAGATTGAAGTTAGATGCTTTTTTCCTCCTTAAGATAAACATGTTTGGGAGGGAGACAGACAAAGGGCCTTCGTCATTCTTTCATGTCCCTTCAGCAGGGATGGTTTGATGTTCTGGCTCCTCCACCTCTCCCAGACACCAAAGATCGGGGGCCCAGGGGCACTTTGCTTTCATCCAACTCTGTGCTTCACAGCCCAACTTCAATCCTATCGCTATGGTGATGGTACCAATGAGCGAGGGAAGAATGCAGGGGTCCATTGTGTCCTTTTCGCAGATGTTTGGAAGGGGCAGGCTCCACTTTGGCTTTTAGAATATTATTCCTCTTTATGCCAGTTGAAGCAAGTGCCTTGGAGAAAAGTAATGACATTGTTGGCTCTTACTGACTTGTGAGGTTTAGTTCGAGCCATCTATCTGTGGCTAGAGTCTCTTGCAACAATACACAGATGTTCTGCAGATTAAAGGAATGCGATTACATTTTTGAGCTAGAATGGCACATTTTTGAGCTAGAGTGCACAACTCCGCCAAGGCCAACGTCAGACAAAATACACCAGCCTCCAGAGAAAATAATACATTAATTAATTAAAAATAAATAAATACATTTAAAAATATCATAGTTTCTGTGTTCATAGATCTGCAAGCAAGATAAGGGGACAAAGGGCTTTTTTGTTGTTGAAAGAAGACCCGACTGGCCTCTGAAAGAGCTGATGTTGCAGGACATGCATAACACATAGATAAAGTGAAGCTTGACACAAAAGCCGGTCGTAAATCCTGGGTTCATAAAGCAAGAAATTATCAAAGAAGGAGAAGCCTAAACCAGGAGGAGATAGAAGGTCAATTTAAAGGAAAAAAAAAAAGCAAATGTTTATGGTTGCTAATGACTAATATGGAGAAAGGGGTCAACAGATGAACTTATCAAGGGCAGCCATTCATGTGGAGCATTAATCTGGACGGGTTTTGGTCTCTGAGCTGATTTACAGTACGCAACATTGTCGATGGTATGAGTCAGTCCAGCCGCTTGTTGCAACTGATTCATATTGTATGTGTTTTTCAGATCGCTAGCACCACAATTACCTCTGGTTGACTCTAAGAAAATCCCACACATGTGAGGTGTAGCATTACATTTCTGTTTCGCTGGATTTACTAATGCCAGCCTGTAACCCCTACAGTTCAGCGTCACCACTGTGCCGGATGCTGGTGCAGATGAGTCCACTGCTTGCTCACAGTTAAAGTAATGCCGGTGTATGGAAGCGAAGAGGGGCCACAATTTTGTCAAACGTTGTAATCTATGGAATGTGAGAGTCTGAAATTCAACCACTCCTGACTACTTAATGTTGGAATTTTAAAATACCACTAAATTTATAGAATCCACAGATGTCTAGTCGGTTCCATATAGGCCTGATTGCTGGTCTTGGAAGCTCCAAAAATCTCCACCAATTCGAGCAAACTTGATTTTTCGATTTTCACGTGAAATTTTCGGATCTAAAAATGACCAGAAATGGCAAATGAAAATTGGCGAATACTGGAAAATATAGAGGGAAATTTAAATTCAGACACATGGTTTATGAAGCAAAATATAAAATTAAGTTGTATTTACATTTTACCATAAAGTAGTAGTAAAAAAATATCACTAGTGGTTTAATTTCACACTTTACCCGCTCAAATTACTACATTCTTTGCTTCAAAAACAGTGCTCCGGTCAGCATCACTCGACAATGGGCAGCTAATGAATATTTTTGGCCGCATCACCAACACATGCCCCAGTACGCCCGTCGACGGCAGACGATGGTGTAACAGTCCAACAAAAACACAGGGCAGACTGCAGCAAATGGACGGCGGCAGCCCGACACGATCCTCATGCTGGAGCGCTGACAACCGGTCGTGTCAGCGCTCAGGCTGAATCAGGCAGAGAGTGTGTGCGTCATTGTGTTCCAAGGAAGGGTGTGAAGTGGGCCCTTCCCCTGAGTGAAGCTCAACAGCCGGCGAAACAGAAAATGATCCCGTGGGGTCAGCGTCAACGCACTTGTGATTTAGTAAATACTTTTATCCAGTGACCGACTCCATCATGGCAGTGGTACACATTCAGCTTGATACGAGGAAATTGCCTTCAAAAAAAAAAAAAAAAATCAAGGATATGTCCGGAAGTATCGTTTAAGACAAATGACCACGTCTAATTTCATTTTTACATTCATTTTGGAGGAACGACGTCTTGATGTGATCAACTTCAGCACGTCAAAAGGCTTGTGCAAGATACTTTGATTATATTTAAGAAGTTGACTGCTGTTTTCTTTTAAAAAAAACAATGAGCACTCAGTTTAAAACAGTGCATTACCTCAAGTCTTTCCTTGTTTTTTTTTTCATTATTATAAACAAGGAAATGTAGGACGTGGTAGTGGTAACAAAAAACTTTTTTTTTTTTTAATGTTGTGTTTCTCTCACCTGTAGGAAATGTTGAAGCCGGTCAGGTTGTAGGCAGCATCACTGAAGAAGTGCAGCAGGGCGTAGCCAGACTGAGACACCACCTCGGGGACTGTCTCATTCCCATAACGCTCAGGAACAATGAGACCACTGCAACAAAAACAACACAAAAGTGAAATTTAAGGCTGTTAATGAAAGTAACATAAGTCTTTGCTTGTTTAGGCAACAATTTAATGGTTCAGTAATGGTTTTCCCTACCACCCTTTGTTAGTCTGTGCCTCGATTGTGAGTTTTAAAATCATAGAATCCAAATAATGTTTCAGAGAAACCAAAGTTTTGCATCAAAATCTGTGAAATAAGAAAACGTAGCGGTAGATTTCCACTTCAAGACGTCCAATCCACATAAAGGCTTACCGTACTCAGACCTACGTCAAAACCAGCCTTCAGTCCCATCCACAGTAAACGCACCTGAAAGCAGCGAGAAGGGGAGCGTAAATGGAGTCTCCGTCGTACACGTAGAGGTGGTCCCAGCTGCACTCAGTGGCAAAGTGGTTGAACCGTAGTCTAAGTATGGTGTTGGGCCTGGAAGGAGAAAAAACAAAACACAACACAACACAACACACACACACACACACAGAGGAAGACCATGAGAATGCCAGCCTGCGTGCCATATTACTACTTACAAATTTAAAAGCCCTCCTGTGTTATCACATTCAATACAAACATTGGTCAGATGAAAACACAATGTATTTAATG
The DNA here is from genome assembly GCF_016859285.1 of Xiphias gladius. Lineage (NCBI taxonomy): Eukaryota > Metazoa > Chordata > Actinopteri > Istiophoriformes > Xiphiidae > Xiphias > Xiphias gladius. The sequence continues at coordinate 23,386,836 of NC_053409.1, forward strand.
CCTTGATATATAGGTCACAACCCACAGAAGACAGAACTTGTGGCTAAGTCGATCAGCTTGCACGTTGGTGCAACAAACAGACTTGTGTAGTTTTCTATCATCCAGAATTCTTCTTTAACTTTTTTGCGGTCTAACACTGGGATACTTTTTTTTTTTTTTTTTTTTTTTTTTAAAAACACAGTTCCCAAAAGGTCCAACTCTGAGAAACCAGACAAAAACAAACAAGCCCTGAGCAACTCAAAATACTGTTTCCCAAGAAAAAGCTATTTTTTGTGAATATTTGGCAACAGTCGAATTAGCAACCCTCCACGAAAAGAACTTTATTTTTTTTTACTTCCAATTACCTGTTTTCCACAAAAGCGTGTAGAATCATGACACAGTGTATTTCATTATTTTTGGAAGACTGCTTTAAAGTAATACACCGTGTATGGAGGGCCACTGTGCAAACCAGACATCTGATGACTTTAGGAAACTTATTTTCTTTCCTGCTCAGAATTCGAACCATAAGAAAACTTCAGAAATGATTAACATCAATGTTTAAATGAGAAGTATTAATATTTCTAATAAAAATCCACAGATCCTTGTTGTTCGCATCTTTGTGAACAACGTGGAGTTCTTGCTGTTCAAAGTTACCGTTCGCAATGCAACACCCACTCTCACTACGTGAGTTGAATAAACTAGATTTCAAAGGACATAAAAAGATGGATAGGTAAGTAGCTGATATGGCGGAAACGTTCACCACCCACAGCAACACTTTGCTACCATTTGTCTGCAGACAGTTACCCACCCTGACTATATATTTGCATGAAAACCGAGAATAAATAGCTAAAGAAAATTCGTATAAACTCTTCAAATATTCAACTTAATGCTTTTTTATTCATAATATCCTTCTCTGTGTTAAATGTAACAGCTGTACCGCAAAGTAAAGGTCAGCTGTTAAATCTGACTGTGACGTTTTACACCATATAACTGATACAGCGGGTTACATTAGCCGCTGTCCATGGCTGAGTGCTTTTACAGTGAAGGGGGAGCAGACATCACAGTGGGAGGAAAGAAAAAAAAAAAACAGAAAAAAAAAAAAAAAAAAACCCGGCTTGTTTGAAGAGGTTTTGATTTAAGACATTCATGAGATGCTTTAAATGTCTCGGCTACTTTCGAATGAAATCATTCAGGGGGGGGGGGGGGGGGGGGCAGACAGAGGCCCTTTTTAGCTTATGTACAACGAGGGCACAAGATGAACAGGGGAAGTTATAAATAGTCACAATTTCTCCTCAAAAGTTTAGTTATTTAAGTGCAGCGTTGGCTCACTCCCCCCCGCTCTAGCAGACAATATAAACTACAGAATGGCAGCAGCCCCGAGGTTCGATTAGAAGACGACGACTTGTGACCGGCAAATAATGAATCTAAAGCGGCGAGCGACCGGGGAGATCTGGAAAAGAAAGGTCTCATTCTAATCCAGCAACCACCATCGGGGCCCCTTCGGGCATGGAAGCGAGGCGCAAGGCGTTTCCGGCACGTAGCCGTATGTTACAAATCGCGTCGCTGCGTCTCTGCGTCTCTGCGGCCGACGTCACTTCAGGCCACTGAGGAGGGATTCAGTGCACTTAACTGCAGAGGAAGCTCAAAGTGGATGCGTGTCCGAGGCTTATTAAAACCCCCTCCTAAAGTAGTCTTGTCGTTTTGATGCACACAGAGCACATGTCGGGGCTTTAGCCTCCTGTTGAGAACGAGGCTGACGGCATCGCGGCATGGCAATGGTGCCATTAGAATGCAATGAAAACGCCGGACTAGCCTGGTGATTGGGGGGGGGGGTCCGAGAACAGGAAGGTCCGAGAACCGCTCCCGGTGAATCCCCTCGAATGAGGGTCGGCTCAAGGCCTAGAATGTAAACGTATTCAAAACAGCATAATGGTTTGGACGAGGTGGCAGCCGGAGAAACTAAGAATCGTCGCCCTGAATCGATATACTGAGGTGTGATTATGCGGACTTCAACGATACAGAAGGGGTACTGAATTCCTCAGAGCTACTCTGCCACTCATTTTCGCACATCACCCTCCGGATGGATCTCGGTGAAGGCCCGCCGTGTAGACCGTTTAAATAATGATCGTCACGAGCAAACCGTTGAGGGACGTATACATGGCGAGTGACTGAGTTGCAGCCTTGGCTTTCACAAGCCATCTCTCAACTGTCTACAGGTTTTAGGAATCCTCCCCTTTTTTTCCCCCTAATGGCAGAAGCAGATTTAATGGATAGAGTGAGTATCAGTTTCATTTAGCATTGGCTTTAGCCGTCGTTATGGCTACTTAGGGGTCCGTGTGTAGGATTTTTGGCCTCGGCCAAAATAAGACATTTGACCCCCTCAAAAGATCATTTGAAAAATCTATCTGTACTTTTTCATAACAGCTTTTAAGGTTCACACCCCTATGTAAACTGTCTCGAGACAGTTCTACTGCAAACATTAACTTTATAACAGAATAATAATATACCCGTACTATTTCTAGTTTTGTTCAGAACAAAGTTCACCCAAACATGTTATGAACTATTTAAGGAATTCGGTCAGTGTCAGACAGATTTTCGAGCTTCTAAGAAAGCGCAGCATAAATTGTTGCACAGTCCTCTCCCGATCTGGTGTTTGTACACTGGTGTCGGATTTGCACTGTACTCACTGCCCCTCAATGAGCCATGTGCACTTGGTCTTGTACTTGTAGTTTCCTGGTCCGTCCGTCAGATACCCAGAGGGCCCTGTCAGTCTGCAAGAGGGCAAAGTGGAGAGAGAAGAGATTCACGGTTAAAAATGAAGAGGTAACGTTCGTCGTTCTAAACAAGCTGAAATCATGGAAACTGTAACTTCTGCCTGGAGTTTGGGTGTAATGTGCAAGTGCCAAATTAAAAAGCAGGATAAGAGAAAAGAAACAGGAAGCCCAGTGGATCTGTATGGAAATCATCACTCAATCAGAAACTGGTTTTTGATCAAACTGTTGACAAGTCTTGTTAAAATTACTCACTGAAATACCTGCAATCAATCAATCAATATTTTTCCCTTGTTTTGTGTAACCAAAAGTTAAAAAAAAAAAAAAAAAAAAAATGCCCCTTACTCTAGCTGAATCATTATTCAGTTTATGACCAAATGCCTGCAAAACTCAATTATTTGTTATTTGATGCATTAATAAAGTGATCGATCAATTTAGTGCTATAATGATTCGTGCATGGAAAAAGGAAACAAATCAACAATTTATGAGGCAAAACGATGGAAAGAAGTCCAGGACTTTATGGTTCCGTCACCGACAAAGTCGGCTATTGTTGCAGATGTTGGAGCTCTGTCAATAAAACCTTAGCGCAATAATGAAATAAATCATTACCAGCAGCACTAATCATTGTCTACTCTATATACTTTCAGTCAAATGATTCCAGCACTAGAATACTGGTTAAAGTTTCATGTCGTAATCTAAAGCCTTAAATACTGTTTAAAAACACTCAGGTTGCAGTTATCTTTCCTAAACATGTTCCACAGTAACGCCACAAAAATGATTACACACAACATTGTTATGCAAAGAGCCAGTCAGCAGAGCAGAGAGACCTCGCGTAAACACAAACTTCTGCCACTCTGCTCTTTAGCAGAGGCGGCCGGGTAGTTGAGCAAGCGGCAAGTGAGACAGCTAAGGGGCTGAGAATGATTAAACCTCACAGCAAATTATTATCTGAAGCCGAGACGACGAGCAGCCACTAACACTAGCGGAGTGCAGCTCGCGGCCTCTGTTATTGCCCGATCAATTCCAGCCTGATGACACAGCAGCAGAGGGGAGCTGAATTACACAGGAGACACTCCGATGCAGTCGGAGAGTGTATCATTACCGACGTAGGTCTCTGGGTGCAATGACTCTGCTAACACACCCAGTCGCAATCTCGTTCCAAAACAGTCTCTCAGCACCGTTTCAGACGCTGCAGAGAACACTCTCATTTCCAGATCTCTGCCCGGGGGCAAAAGTAATGACCAAAAGTGACGCCTTTATCAAAAAGCTCAAGTGCTCGGCATTTTCACAAAACGCTCATTTGTATTGGTGATTTTTTTAAGTCAAATGTGGTTTTCATTTACATTATTCAAACCCATGGTAACGCTACAGCAAGAGCTTCTGAGGAGATCCCTGCTGTGTACTGCGCAGCTAAGTTTTTATTTGCATCCAGGCAACAAGTGTGCGTCAACTTCTTGTTATTGAAAACTTTGTTCCCAGAGCTGCCGAGGTGCAGGCCAATAGCCCCAGCTGCGTGGGCTGGATGGCTCAACGTCCAAGGCCGAGGGTGTTGTTAAGTTGACGACAACTTTACAAGGCCAAAGAAATATGACGCTATTTTGCAACAATGCTCTTGTGCTCTCCCTGCAACTTGTGGATGGAAGTGTGTGTCAGCTAGGACAGCTTACAGTCAGTGTGTCAGTAGACGAGGCGTAACAGGCCGAAACACAGAGCCGTGCCGAACGTTGCTGGCCTCACCTGTTGCACTCCAAGTGTTTTAAAGGGGGCAGATTCACACAGCTCTTTCCACATGGCAGGTCTCAGCGGTTAGCTAACGAGCACACTAACGCCATAATTACAGCTCTCCCGGTGCTAATACAGCCGGGGCCCGCTGGGACTCTCAGCTCCCCCAGCTAGCAGACAAACAGAGCTCTCTCAGACGCTCCCCTGAACCCGACACACCACCAACCCCCTCAAACGTAACGCAACCTGCCGCATGTTCAGGAGCACAATAAATGATTACAAAAAACTTTTCTCTCACTTGCCTCTTTTGGTATCCAGTTCATAGATCTGAAAAATGTTGCTGCCATTCCCGGTGCAATAGAAGCGAACAGAGTTTGTTCTGTGGTTCTCTTCGTGGTGGGCATTGGGAAATTAGCTTTGGAGAACTAAAACTCAACAGGTCTCAGTTACTCTGGTTAATCTGCAGAACCCCACTGTAAACCATTTTATGGGGATTACTTCCTCAGGGGAAAGTAATTCCACTGAAAACTGTTTGGACAATGAGGCCTGTGCTTTATCCAGGGTGGCGAGGGCATATATTCCTGGACAGACACGTTGCTGCTGATTTTCACTGATTTACTTTAATACATTTCGTTCCTTTCCGCCAATAGGGTTGGGCAATGTCATACAGATATCCTAAAACCTGGGCTAATGAGACCACAGCTTTCTGCAAACCTTTGGTAGTTTGGCAGAAGTGACCATAAAAAGCTCTGCAGGAACTAAAAAAACAAACAGTTCTGCAACCAAAAGTAAAACTGTCCCCTGAACATCACAGCTGCGTTAAATTAGAGGAAACACTGGCAGACAACAGTCTGACTTTAAGTGACTTGATTAGATCTTGTTTCTTCATAATACAGTACTATGACTCAAATTTGACATGCATTCACTAGTTTAGATAATTTAACACTGACTAATTTAATAGAGTCTTTTCAATGATCGAGGAACGTCAACAGCATCAACAAGCTACCTGCCACAGAGCTAACGGTGGCCTGTAGTCAGCACCAAAAACCTCTACCAGGACTGACAGTTAAGACAGTCACTTTGCAGAGAGAGCCAACAGAAATGTTCGGCCTCCTGCTTTTTTTTTTTTTTTTGGACACAGTTCAGTTTGGACCATAAAGTGAGTTTTTAAATGCCAAAGTCAAAGCGCGGTCTATTGTCGAATCATGCCCTTGGCAGATATACAGCATTACAGTCATTTACAGCCATAAGGCAACAATCAAAAAATAAAAAAAATCTTACCAACTGCACCCCTACACGTTTTTGATACGGTGAAGCAAGCAAAGGAACCTGAAACATAATGGAACCAAAGTGGGAAATGGACCAAAAACTCACACCAGTGCCCATTAACCAATCGCAAACCACTTTCCAAAGCCTTCCATCAGCTTTTGACTGATCCCCTGTATTCATGCAAACTTTAAGCAATTTACTCACTCGATCACTGGCCATGTTAATTATCAGCTCTAACCTATCAATCATTTAAAGATTCGGAAATACACGTTTTTCCTGCAAGACAAACCTATAGTGGTAAGAGCATAGTAAATTATCGGAAAGCAGAGCTTTCTTGAAGGTTGATCAATATATTGGTGATCATAAGGTTTTCCTTGGGTACTGTAAAGTTCATGTGGTTCGTAGTTAATGAGCTAACACATGTACAAAACACCACAATGGTCCTTTGACCCCCGTGCAGCACTGCAGCCTAAAATTTGAGAAATCTGAAGGGGAAACTGTCCATTTCTGTGACTACGTCCCGCTACGCTTCTAAAGTGACGACTGTCATGTTAAACAGAAGCCGTCAAAAAATGCTCCGGGATAAAGAATAAGCCAGCAGGTGCTTGCACTTCCCGTTACTGGATGCGCATTGATACGAGCAGAGCCTCACATTTCACAATGACTTTCAACAGCGGCTCCTTTTCATGCAAACAATATGCCTGCAGCCGAGCCAAGTGGTGTGCAAACGGAAAAGTGGTGCAGCACGAGAGCAGAGCAAACACCAATCTTCATTCAACGAGGACAACTGCCCTGTCCAGTGGCACAGGCTGGAGGGGAAGAGAGCATGCTCAGACAGAATGTAAACACCACAGAGGCACAGGGGGTTTTCCCCCCAGACTGGGTAGATGTATAAAAGCTGCTGATGCGAGATTTTAAAACTAATGAGGGAATATTTGGGGGGAAAATTACGCTTTTCTTGCTGTATACCCATGCAATTCAGTGGCGGGCATAATGTGATAGTTTCACAGGGATTTGCACATGTCAGCAAAAAGAAATTTACCTTGATATTAAAGTAATTTCCTGGGGACACTGTAAAATTTGCTTGTGTAAACATTGGGATCGAGTGCGAGAGGACTGAGTGTGAATGTTTAGGACGATGAATACAGCGGGGTGAAGAGCCGCCAGACGTTGCTACCAACAACAAATACGCCATCCACCTCTTGTTAACGTTGCCCTGCCGAAACGTTCAGGAGACACATTGACATCAAATGATACCAAAGTTATTCAGCAGCAGCCACGGGGGAGGGTTGAGAACCGAACATTCGCCGTCCGGCAACAAATCGGCGAAGGCTGTGCAGCCAAAACGTGCTCATGAAGCTATTAAGTCAGTGGATAAATATTTCATATATCGTTAGCCGTGGCTGTTTTCTCATCTGCCTCGCAAGATTTCTGCGCTGATATTCAGATAAGTCAGTGCCATTTCAGCCGAGAGCTCTTCGGCGCAGCCGTAAGCAAACCTATCTATGACTCTGGGTAGCTGAGGAAAGGGACCCGGACAAATTTTTTTTGCATCAGTGAGATGAAAAAAAGAATAAAATCAGTAGTACAGCTTCGGGGTCCATTAGTCTCTGCAGAGGGCAGGCAGGCTGGTCTCTCAGTGGGGCCCTTTAATAAAGCGAGGTCAGCCTTCAAACAGGTTCCAGTGCCCGAGGTTGGATGTGGGCTAGCATACTACACAGCGCACGACAACACAGGCCCTACACAAAAGCAAAAACCGGTGTTAATGTCAGACCAGGACAAATGTATCATCGTGCGTCCGTGGATGTGAGCTTGTTTAAAATTTAACGTGTGATTCCTGTCGGCGTAGTATCTACCCTCCGGTCTGCACTCAGGATATCCAGTGATTCAAACTAGTGTTGAAGCAGTTGATAGATTACTCATTTAGTCAATGACACGTGATGACTATTAGAGCTAAAGAGCAAGGTTTTTAGGAGTGAGTTTTGTTGCGTCATGTGAACACACACACACACACACACACAAAGGAACGAAACACACATGCAAACACGTGAATACGCGGGCAATGTGATACACATCCCTGCCAGCATTGTAAACAATGTAAACAATGCTGGCTCCAAAATAAATAAATAAAAATAATAATAAATAAATAAATAAATAACAAACAAACAAAAAAACAGCTTTGCAAATGTTTTAGGAAGGACATTATTTCAGCACATTTGCTGAATGTAAATGTAAAAGTTGATTTACAACAAAGTGGTCTCCAACAACTGACAAGCTTGATAATCAACTAATCGTTTTGTTGCTGTCACCATTTTCATTGTGCATTCACCATTAATCAAGCAAAAACGCGAAACGTTTTCTATTTCCAGCTTCTCAGATGTGAGGACTGGCTGCTTTTCCCTTGTTAATTGACCAACTTTAAATTTTAACCTTTGGTTGGACAAAACAAACCATTTGAAGAAGTGACCTTGAACTCAGGGAACTTGGAAAATAACAGAGTCGTTGATTACGAAAATAATCATCAGTTGCAGCCGTGAGAATAGAGAGCGCTAGTTGTCTTCCCTGCAGAGCCGGTGACTAATAAATATACGTCCGATGGTGAAAGGCGAAAAACTTTGACCAGGCAGCATCGCTGGCAACGTGAACCATAAGGTCCGGAAACTAATTTATGGGTCCTTCAAAGTCCTTCAAATGATGGCAGGTTTTCTGACTCAGTGGATGGGAGTATGGGAGCCGCTGACACTGCCCTGATGATGGTGTTTATTCGGTTATTATGTCATTATCTAATCCTGTCGGTTCCAAAGATATAGTCATACATACTGTATATCCAATTAAACATGAGCAGGCAACTCAGCCACTTCGTTAGCCGGCGCGGAGTTCATACTTTAATTGTGCATTAGTAGTAATAGTACATTAATTGCATTAGGAATTGGGGGAGTCAGAGTTGGTGCCACGACATGAACGTGCGTCAGAGGGCTAACGCTGGCTTTAAGTTCATGGACAAAGCGTTTATTCACCACCTCGTCCCACTGCAAAAGAAAACTGGTTCATGACCCTGATTGATCCTTCTAAAAAAAAAAAAAAAAAAAAAGGCAAATACTCCATCTAATACCACTTAAAAAAAAAAAAAAGGAAAAAGTTGCATGTCTTTGGGACTCTTTGTGTCAATAACCACAGCGCTGGGTTTTATTAACCGTTACAGGCCACATGTTATAGTAAACCAGAGAAAGTTGCTCGTCACATAACCACAGAAATGCTACAACTGCCGCCTGACTGTCGTGGATTTCCTGCGCTTCAACAGCCTGAGCCAGTGGGCCCCCGGACCACATGCACCTAGGGACTGGGCTGATATAGGAACTGGACTTACGCTGTTCAAAATGAAATTAAAAATGTTAGTCAACCCGAATACCAAGACAAAAACAAACAAAGATTTTTTTATATATATATTATATTATATTATATTATATTATATATATTATATTATATTATATTATATTATATTATATATATTTTTTTTTTTACATTTTATTTTATTCCCTTCTTTTGACTTTGTCGTTTAAAGTATGGAGGAATTACATAAAACCTCATTCCCCATCTCTCTCTCCCCCCATTTCCCGTCATCTTTCCACTTTCAGCTCTTTGAGAAAGAAATTAAATGCCCCCAGACAAACAGTGCAGACAAAAATAAAATAAATAAACTAAAAATTACATTTAAAAAAATTCAACTTCAAGATCTCTCTCTAAAACAGTGCTCCCTTGTAAGTAATTCTCATAAATAAATGGTCTCCTTAAAAACCATTTCACGATGAGGTCTGTGGAATGTCCACAGTAAAAGACAAACTGTGTCTGGGAAGGGATAGTGCTGCTGAATTCACTAAATGTAATTTTTCATCGCTGCGAGCACCACAAACAAGCTCCATTGTATTAGGATAAAGGAGGATGACTCAGAGATGGACATCTCTCCGAGCTTCGCGAATAAAACCAAAGCTATCTGCACGTCTGGACATGACTAGAAGCAAGAAAGAAAAAAATCGGGTTTTTCTCCGTTTGTTTGAAATATCTGTGAAGCGACCCTTTAAAAACAAAGACCAGTTTTTGAGGTTCGCTTTTTGCAAGGATGAAGAGTTGTGTCCGATGTAAGGTGGCGGCGTACAAAACGACGCAGTTCATTCCGCCGAACAGCAGCTCGATCCTTTTTTTTTCTCGTGCGTTTGTCATAGTGCGACCTTCATCACATACAACGGGAAAATATTCACATCAACCTTGGGCTCAGCCCCGACGAGATCACCCCACTGAGACTCCTGAGAAACAGTCTTAGCTGCACAGAACCACAAGTTCAAACTAATCTCAGATCAAAAAGAATCTCTCAATTTTCTGCCATGAGGAAACACACTGGGGCTTTTTTTCGTCGCCACTTCCTTCGTGTTGATTTTGGCCCTCGTGGCTCGTCAGGACTCCATCTTGGCACGGCGCTGCCACAGAAAGCAGCTCTTACCAGCATTCACCCGGCCTTGTATGGTAGCATTGTCTGTATGCTAAACACGGCCTCAGACCACAGGCTCTGCCTGAAAAAACTGCCAGCCCTTTGACCGCCTTAACAAAAACAACACAGGCCCGATTCCAGGCAAATCTGGGATCACAAAGCGGCAAGTTTACCATTCCGTTTAATGATACTTAGCCCGACGGGGTGAGGAGGCTGCAGCGTCACTGACAATGCCGCACGCAGTGGCACGAACGTCTGGGCCGATAAAACATTATACTGTAAGTCAGTGAGCTGAAGGTCGGGGTCGGACCACCACTCCTCCGGCAGACCGCCTCCACCTCACCTCAGGGGGGGAGGACGACCGGGTTCCATTTCTCCGCTTTTCCACACAACAGAGGTTTAGAGCGGAAACGGACCATTAAATGCTGCTTTGTGAAAGTAGCTGGAAGAGAAGGCAAACACGGCAGCCACGCACGGAATGCAAGTTCAACCTTAACGATCCACATAGGGACGTTCATCCTCCGCATCTGGCCCAGTGGTCAGTGCTAAAGCGCTGCCCGGGAACTCATTTGAGTTTTATAGGCACGTAACTTGGTCAAGGGCGATGGCGGAGAGCACGCATAATACCTAATATGCATACGCTTGAGGCTCTGCGGGATATAGGGCCGTGCAAATGGGGCTGCAGCCATCGAGTACTTCCACGATCAATTCAAGGGTCCGTTTTTATTAAACAAGCAATTCGTTCTTAAGTTTCCAAAATGTCAGACAATAATTTAAAAAAAAACTGCTATTACAGTTTTCCACAGCCCAAGGTAATGTTTCAGTTTTTCTTTCTTTTTCGCTTCTTACTGACGGTCCGTACAGACCGAGGACGTTCAATTTACAGTGGTATGAAACAAAGAAGAGCGACGCGTCTTCACATTTCAGAAGGTGGAACCAGAGGGTTTCGCTGGGTTTTTTTTTTTTTTTTCTGTTCTCCAAACTCACATTTTCCACCCTACACACACACACACACACACACACACACACACACACACACACACACACACACACACACACACACACACACACACACACGGGGAGCAGTTTGGGGCTCAGCCTCTAGTTCAGAGACCCGCTGAGATGAAGACAGGTGAAGCCAGGATCAAACTGCTGACAATTTTAATAACCGATTTATTGTAAAAAAAAAAAAAAAAATTTAATTAATCAATTTTTTTTAAAAATGACTTGATTTGTAAGTACTAGTTTCTCTAATGGGAGGATTTGGAGGGTTCTCCATCTCATACTGTTAGGAACCAAATCCCTTCAGGTTTACAACTGTTTTAAGACTACATTAGTAGTAGGCACCGTGGGCTCCTTATCTTTTGACAGTTTCCTGACTCAACAACCAAAATCAGAAAAATAATTATGGATGGTCGCCCCGGAGCTCACCTCCCCTCCCCTCCAGCTCCAGACTTTCGCGCTTACAACTGAGCCTCCGCGTTACCCAGGAAGCAGCTGGTGGCCAGTGACAATTTCCCCACAGAGATGGACTGCTACGACTGATACTTGAGTGCAACAGGCTGCCGGTTTTTCAACCACAACCGAGACAAGCTACTTCATCCGGAGAGCACTCAACCCTGCCGGTCTGAAACATTAGAAAAGCTCAGCGACCATTCAGCCTCCATTTTACCCGCTCAGATAGGTTCAGCCATTGGCCGCGCTTATGTGCAAATAGTCCCGGCTTCCCCCCCCCCTTTTTTTTTTTTTTTTTTGACCTCGACTGATTTCTCAGGATGTTTAACACCGCAGGCCTCCTGCCAACTGTGCTTTACGACCTGGCACGCTGGCACTGAGCTGAGACAGCATGATACTGGGTATCAAATTTAAAAATAGGACAAAATACCCTGGGTCTTCTTCTAAAAAAAAAAAAAAAAAAAAAAAAACCCATTAGGCCAGGGCCTGCCTACTGGGCACACCCTGATGGACACGTTTTAGCTGCACAGAAATGCTAGCTCATCAAAATGATGGAACAAGATCAGCTCGCTAACATGCAAAAAAAAAAAAAAGAAGGAAAGCGGAAGTCTAACATTACTATTTGAGATCGAGGATGAGTTTAGGACGAAGTTGGCGTTTCTTTTCTTAATCAAACGCTTGATTACGTCATCTTGGCAGGATGTGCGGTGGAGCACGATCCTATATAAACTGGACAATGGTGTGATCATCATTAATTAAATGTCATTACGCAATTCAGGCCAATTTTCTCCACCAGAACATCAGATCAGAATATAAACTCCAGTAAATGAGAGGTGACACTTCAATGGGCACAGAGAACAAGATGTGCAGCACTGGGTGTCTGAATATTCAATGTGCAGCATTCTGTGTATGAATATACTATTAATTGACATTTTTTTTTTTTTTCAGTTATTGCGCCGCGCGTATTAGGCGTATTGCGAAGGGGGAGTGGGTGGTGGGTGGTGGTGGGGGGTGGGGGGGGGTGGGGGCTGATGTGTTGTTTTGTTTTTGGTTTTGGTTCACCTTCCCCTCCCCACCCCAGACCAGAATCACCACCACCACACACTCACCTACAGCTGCAAAAAAAAAAACTGCTCAAAAGCAAAGCACACACCAGGCTCTATATACTTTGACCCCGAGCTTGCTGTCCAGTGGACAACAGCTTTCTGAACGCCATCCGGTGCTTGGGTTCAGAACTAGCACGACACCGGCTGTGTTTCGACGAGTCCTGCCAAGCCGGAAGAAAAAAAAAAAAAAAAAAAAAAAGGAAGCCAGTTGGGACCGTACCCCTCACTCACACTCCCTGCTGAGACCTCCAGCGGCAGAGGAGGGGGGGCCTCCACCCAAACACAACCGCAGACGTCACCATGTCGCAATCAGAAAGTGAACATACCCGGCCGGGGGTTTCTGAAAGCACTGAGTGCAGAGTAACGGGTTTGAGTGGGTGCACCGTGGATAAGTGTCACACCGACTGACCGATTAATCAGCCAGTCGACTGACAGGCAACACAGCTACTTCGATGATCATTTAAAGTTGTTTTTTTTTTTTGGGTGTAAAAATGTCAAACATTCTCCGGTAGCAGCTTTTTTTTCCCCTGCTGCCTCTTCTCTCTTTATGTCATTTGAAATCGAACTCCCGTGGGTTCAAAGCTGCTGGTCACACAAAACACCTAACTGGATGACATTTTCTTGGCCCCTGGGGAAATGCAATGTGAAATCTTCTCTCTCTCTCTTTTTTTTTTGGGAAACCCAGACATCTTATCAACCAAGACACGTGATAAGGAAATAATGTCAGGAGTAAAGATAAGGAAATCCTCCTCGGTTGCAGCCCTGCTCTGGATAAAGATGAACCAGCAAAGCAGTCGGGCACCACTTTTAAAATTCAGTGATGCCATGTGCGCACTTGGTTCGCTGGTGATGCCAGTAAGTGAGCGAACAAGATGGTGCCACCGCGGAGCCTAAAAGGTGCCGGGGCCCCATACCGGTCGACTGTAAGCCGCCTAGATCAATTCGGATCACACACACACACACACACACACGCACACGCACACGCGTGCGCGCTATTCGGTCTCTTTACAATTTGAACCGGGACAACTGTGCCCTTGTGGTAGCGTTAGTAGCAGTAGTAGCAGCGGCGGCGGCAGACAGGTGGAGAAATGCTCCAGGTGTGCGCTGCTCGGCGTCTCCCGACTGACCTCGCGGGCTCTGAGCGGCCGGAGACTTCGCGCAGAGCAAAGCAAACACGGCTGCGACGCGTGCGACCGATCTCGGGCATAGAGGCAGCCCCTACTCTGCTCGTGTGTTCACTGTACCTGAATCGCCCTCCGCAGTGCTGGCACTGGTCCCCGACCCAGCCGGGGAAGCACACACAGTTGCCGGTGCCGGCGTTGCACTGTCCGTTCATGCAGGGCTTGTCGCACTCCTTCGCCTCGGCGGAGCCGGGCAGCCCGGCGAGCAGCCCGGCGACCGAGAGCAGGAGCGCGGTTGTCAGCATCGGCAGGCTTCGGCTTCGGCCCCGGCCGGAGCCCGAGCAGGCCCGCCGCGTCGCCCCGTACATTCTCTCACAAAAGATGGCTGCTTTTAGACAGACGCTCCGCCGCCTCGGAGATAAGGACCCGACGAGCTGCCCGTCGCTGCGCTTCCGCCCAAGCAGCCTAAGGTGGGCTCTCCCTGGAGGTGACGTCTAGTGTCTTCGTGTAGGGTGGTCTTCGTCGGCGACTTGGTTTACATCTTTCCAGTGGTTCTGGTTCCCAGCGCCGCACCAAGCCGCATATTGACATCCGGAAGTGACGTTATGGCAGCGGAAATGCGCAGCCGGCGGAGGCCAAGCGCGCCGGGCTTTGAACTTTTATTTTGAAAACAGGGAGCGGGGAAGCTGGCGTGCTAGCTTCTGGCCCGCTTCATCGGAGCTGGGATTTTTGTGGCCATATTCTGTGCTAAGTTGGTGGGGTATCTACCGCCTGGCTCTCTGAAAACCTTTTTTTTTTTATTATATTAAGAAAGATAAAACCATTATTTTTATTAAGCTTGCAAACGACATCTCCCACGCTGCTTTGACAGGACGTCTATTTGAGTAAAAGACATGGGAGCAGTGGTTTTTGAATGAATTTACATGGGGTGTGGTGATTGCAGTCTGAGCAGAGGTCTAATCAGCCACAGTAACTGACCCCCCGCCGTGTGTGTGTGTGTGTGTGTGTGTGTGTGCAGAGCCTTTAATAAACGTTATGTACTTACACTTTCCTCCACTGAATTTCACATGGGTGCACCTCACCAGGAAAAACAAACAAGTCCTGTATTTTCTACATCAGTGTCATGGTCCAAAGTACGGCAATGTGGCAATTTTTGCAGTGGCCATAGCCTTATGAAATAATATGAAATATTACCGCACCGTTCCTGTAAGGCCTTGTGGTGTGTCTACTACTACAGCAGCTTTCTAGCAGGCTCTGATAGTTAAATGTAACTTCTTCCAGGTTTACTGCAGTATTGCGGTAGATCCCTTCCATTATAATGTCACTGAACATGTATCATGATGCTTATTTCTTGATTCTGTACCAGTGTCAGGTATCCACGAAAGGACACACGCTTCGGTCAGTGTTCTGCGCCTGTGCATCGAACTACTATGTTTCCGTGCATCGTGTGTGCTGTGTGCAAGATAAGCACTGCTGGAAGTATTAATGGATATATCTCGTTCACACATACAGCAGATGGAAGTTGTACCGAACCGATGTCAATTACTCACAGGAGCGTTGTTCAATTGAACAAAGCATTCCCGTTTTTCCAGAAGCCTTTGGCGGTGGTTTGCGTGGCGATGAGCAGGTGGTAAATGTCCAAATGTTTGAGCAGCGCCGACCCACAGACTGCACACCAAGGACACAAAACTGTACAAACGGTATAGAACAGTTTATTAAATTTAGACTTGTAAGAAGTCATCATATTCCAACGCGCTCCATCGCGTGAAGCGCATTCATAATAACACCAACCCAAAAAGGATTGATCACGGCATCAAACCATAAATAAAGCAAATGAACATATGTACAAATTCGACATGGACAGAGAATGGGTTTGTGCACGAGAACACACAACTACATGTCCAGACAGAGGCATAGGAGACTGAGAAGAAGGATCTGATTTTTCAATTGAACTATCCTCAGGAAAGAGGGACCCGGACAGCAGGAGTGGAAGGAGGAGTAACACAGTTCAGCAAAGCATGAAGACCCTACTGTATAATGGAATTTTCTTGGCTTGAGTGAAAACAGCAAAATCTCTAGAAACCTCCGATAATACACTATTGTCAATAATGCTGTTTTCAGTTTAACGGTATCTGATGGCAAAATATTTACTTCCGTACGTGAGTTAAGTTGTGGAAGTTTCTGTGGTTCCTGTTGTAAGTCGTCCACAAACAAGTCTTTATATCACAGTTCGCTCAGGAACTGATTTCTAGAAGATAAGAGGACAAAAAAAGTTTTCAAATACTCTCAGCTAATTTTGTGGGATTGGAGGATTTACCCTGAATTCATCATGGAATTCCTTTGAAATATCAAACATCAATTCTACAAAAAGGTGTCACATTGTCAACAAAGGACTTAAATAACAGTACCTACACACTGTCCTTCAGAAAAGCAACTTCTGAATTTGCAGCGTGAGTTTTCACATTTTCCCCCCTTAACCTGGGGATATGTCATTACGGAACCACACTTTCCTGTTCCCACCTTTATCACGGTGGGAGTTGTCTGCTTGAGAGAGAGAATCGAAAATTTTACAGCAAGACTGACTCATCTTCAGTGGGCTGAGTGGATGGATGAAAGAACATCAGTTTGACTTCCTGTATCAGACAGTCAAGACTTTAGTGTAATCAAAAAACCCTGCAGAATAATCAAAAACCTGCGCTTATTTAAAAAGAAAAAAAAAAAAAAGAGAGAAGATCCTTAGAAAACTACAATCATCGAAAGCACATTACAATTAGCAGTTTGAGTGTGTGTAGTTACAAACAGGTCATGTAGTCTCCCAGCACTTCTTATGTACATAAAACATTGCTTATGTGGATCATATGACCAACATCAGGTCCAGGTCCCCAGTAGACCATCTAGAGGGGACGAAACAGTATCGGCTTCTTCACTAAATGCTATTTTTTCGTGGGAGAGCTGCAGACCTCAGTATTGAGTGCTTCACCAGGAACACCGGCTGGATGGGGTTGGAGCACAGTAGCACAATTGCAAAAAGTTTGAGGTGAGTATTCAGTCACAGAAAAGTACACTTAACCGACTTTCAAATGGCACTCTGGTCCTGCGGGTTCTCCTCTGCTTGGGCAAACTCCCTCCACTTGGTACCCAAGATATGTGAAAACACTGAGAATTATTTCAAACAGCTATAAGAGGTGACCAACGTCATCTGTCCCCCGGAGGTCACACTGTAACATTCAGCTATTCTTTAATGGCAGAGATCGTCTCCTCTTTGTTCCCTCTCCCACAGTATATCACACTATCTTACAGTTTTCTCATGAAAAAGCCATTTACAAGCAATGGCGCCTTACAATATGTACAGGATTGATCAAACTTCTCTTCTGAATTAACAAAGAAAAAAAAAAGATATAAACAGGTTTTCCCTTCAATTATGTACAGAGAGCGAAGAGGAGGTGTAAGAAAAATGATTGAGCACCTCAGAGTCATTGTGTAAATTTACACACAGAAAAACTGTGTCCAAGTACTGGCTTTAAGATAACAAAGTCACACTCATCCTTTCACTTTCCTATCAGATACATGCAAAAAAAGACCTGAGCCAGAGGCTCAGCATTCATCCAGAGGGGGCCACAGACCCCTTTCTAAAGGCATATCATATCTGATGAACTGGATTCATAAACTCTTCTCTACGCAATACATTACCTCCTCTCATTTAAAAAAAAAAAAAAACACACACAAGGAAAAAGATGGTCTTTCTTTTTGGTCTCCCAAATCAGGCATATTGGGTGTCAGAACACCAGTTAGTGCTCATACCAGTGATCAGTAATAGTCACTAGTAGATAGGATGATCAAGCATCAAAGGCCCCTTGTTAGTGTCCTCCTGGTTTTGATACCTGAGGTGTAGCATGAGTGAGCGAACACTGTCTGGATGTTGAGAGCAAGCAGCGTGTTGTGACCAGACCCGAATCAAATCATATCTAAAACAGCTCTTAGCAAGTCTGTCTATTATCCCAGAGTACCAGATGATGTTTGCCATGTCAGAGTGAGGAGAATGCCAGTTGTTTAAGACAATCACGAGTAAATATTTCAAAATCAATTAGCTGTAATGTTCAGTGATAATAGCTTAGTCTCCACGGAGCCGACTGGCTGGAGTAAACACTGCCCATCTGGTACTCAGAGCCATTTAAAATAACCACTAAGAATTATTTGCAAGTACCACTTGAGCCAAGTCTGGTCGTGAACATAACCGAGCGGCTGTCGCTTTTAAAATATTCTCTCTCTTGTAAGTGTTATTAAAATTGGGGAACTGGGCAGCATAATGGTGTGCGAATATATAACGGCGTGTGTTTTCGCCAAGGACGGTAACTGTGCAGCACTTTGTCTTGCTGCTCTAAAGCCGCCGCTATTACTTCCCGTACATTTCTCGCACCTGGCTTCTAAAGTGATCCTGTCTGAGGGAGTGTGTGATGGCAGGGGGCTGAGGTGTTTCTCTTGGGCGGCAGACCAGCAGGGGGATGACGGGGAAACAGGGGAGGGGGGGTGTGGGACAGTGGTTATATATTGTGTCACGAGATCTTCAGTTAGTCGATGTCTGGCGCGAGGGGCGGCCCATGGACGAGGCGCTGTAGGTGCGGGAGCGCTGCCTCACAGCCAGTCGGCAAGGCAGCTCCAGCTCCTGGAAGAGGGGAGTCCCTGTGATCTCAACTGCCTCAGGACGCTCGCAGGGGCTCAGCGACAGCATGCTGCGCACCATACTCAGCTACACACAGAGAGAAGACACACAGTACATTGAGGCCTTTGAGAACAGTCATGCTACTGCTACTATTATCATCCATTAGTTTAACCTGTTAGTTTTACTCAAGGCTCGTGTAAAACAGCAGAACCAGTACTAACTGTAAGAATAAACACTAAACCAATTTACACACACAACTCATGTGATGAAATATTACAGAGTTAGGTACTTATGTGTGTGTGTGTGTGTGTGTGTGTGTGTGTGTGTGTGGGTGGGGGTGACAACGTGCCTCTATGTGTAATGCATGCCATCTGTGTGTGCATGCGTGTGTCTTTGGCTTCATGTGCTAGTCAGGGACATAAGTATTCGGACAGCGACACAGTTTTCATAATTTTGCCTCTGTACACCTGCCACAATGGATTTGAAACAAAGCCATTTAGATGTGATTGAAGTGTAGACTTTCAG
The DNA here is from genome assembly GCF_016859285.1 of Xiphias gladius. NCBI lineage: Eukaryota > Metazoa > Chordata > Actinopteri > Istiophoriformes > Xiphiidae > Xiphias > Xiphias gladius. The sequence continues at coordinate 23,405,927 of NC_053409.1, forward strand.
CTTTAATTCAGAGGGTTTGACAAAAATATCACATTCATTGTTTAGGAATAACAGCCATTTTTATACATAGTCCCTCATTTTTAGAGGCTCAGAAATAATTGGGCAATTGACTGGCAATCAGTTTCATGGCCAGGTGAGGCCTGTTCCCCTGTTATTTCATGACAAACTAAGCAGATAAAAGGTCTGGAGTAGATTCCAACTGTTGAATTTGCCTTTGGTAGCTGTTCAGGGGAACTCTCAATATGCGGTTCAAAGAGGTGTCGATGGAAATGAAGGAGGCCATCATTAGGCTGAAAAAAAGATACTAACCGATCGGTCAGAAGCAGAGAGTTTAGGAGAGGCCAAATAAACAATGTGGTTCATTCTAAAAAAGAAGGAAAGCACTGGTGAGCTCAGCAACACCAAAAAGGTCTGGAAGACCACGGAAGACAACTAAAGTGAAGCAGAATTCTTTCCTTGGTGAAGGGTTTTTCTTCAGAATGATGGGAAGAGAAGAGTACGGAGAAGGAGAGGAAAAGCTCATGATGCAAAGCGAACCACAACATCTGTCAAACATGGTGGAGGCAGTGTCATGGCATGGGCATGTATGGCTGCCAATGGAACTGGGTCACTGGTGATCATTGATGATGTGACTGCTGATAGAAGTAGCAGGATGAATTCAGAAGTGTACAGGGCTATACCATCCACCCAGATTCAGCCAAATGCTGCTAAACTGATAGGATGGTTCTTCACTGTACAGATGGATAATGACCCAAAACATACTGTGAAAGCAACACAAGAGCTTCTCAAGGCAAAGAAATGGACTGTTCTTCAACGGCCGAGTCAGTCACCTGATTTTGGCTTACTGAAGACAAAACTGAGGGTGGAAAGACCCACAAACAAGCAGCGACTGAAGGCGGCTGCAGTAAAGGCCTGGCAACGCATCTCAAGGGCGGAAACTCAGCCTTCGGTGACGTCCAAGGGTTCCAGACTTCAGGCAGCCATTGACTTCAAAGGATTTTCATCCAAGTATCAAAAATAACCTTGACATTTCTAATTATCCAATTACTTTTCAGCATCTGAAAATACGGGTTTATGTAAAAAAATAAAACGTTAAATAAAACAAACGGTTAATGAATTAAAGCTGAAAGTCTACACTTCAATCCCATCTCGATGGCTTTGTTTCAAATCCATTGTGGCAGGTGTACAGAGGCAAAAATTGTGTCGCTGTCCAAATATTTATGTCCCTGACTGTAACACATGAAGCCAAAGACACACACAAGCACAGACAGATGGTATATATTACACACAGAGGCAAGTAATCACCCACACACACATGCACACACACACACACACACACACACACACACACACACACACACACACACACACACAACATACAGGACATCCTAAAATAGAACAGCATACAGCTACTACAGTGGGATACTGGGATAACACGGCGAGGGTATTTCCGGTGTTGGAGAATCACAGATTATGCTATGGGATTATGTTAATCCCATTATAAACTAAACAGGTAAACAAGATAATGTAAGCAACCCAACACAAAACAGCGGTCCAGTCTCTTGTGTGGTACTAAAAAAAAACATATCTAACTGACTCTTTGAACACATGAATAGTTTGATTCTAATGGGACTGTCTGAGGAAATAACGAAGCTATTTACATTTAAGTTTGTAAAATGATGATAATTGCACATTGAACTTTATATTCTGTTGATTTGGGAGCAAAGTTATCCGAATACACCTCCTAAATTGGATTAGCTCAGCAGGTTTGACTCAGTGGATTATGTTGGTGACTGGTCATGAAATCTGTGACAGACTACAATATGAGAATGAACCCTCCCAGCTCTGCCCGTGTCCCACTTCGGCCCTCTTCATACCTGGCATTAACATGCGTCTTAGGTGATCCGATCACAAGTGGAGAGCTGTACGTCAGTTCACACCTGTCATTAGAACGCGCCTCCACATGCATTTCGAGTGACCACTAGTGATCGGATCTCACCTCGCCGCTCATTACGCAAATAAACAAGCACGTCAATTCCGTTCGCAAAGACCAAATGCGTTGCTGTTTTTAACCCCCTTGTCTGCTGGAAATCAAAATAAAAAGTAGAAGAAATCAAAACAATTCAGACTGGTTCTATTCCTTGGTGTGTTGCAGGCAAACCAAATCGCCCAAGATGTTTGACGCACTCGTAATGTATCTGTATAGGATTTTATAAATTCTTTAGACGTCGTGGACAAATCCAGTTTACACGATTTGTAAAACTTGCATTTGTTTGCAAATGAGTCCGTCCATCCGCCTACGCCGAGGACCTCAGTTGAGTGGGCGGTCCCTTCGGCGTGGCCCAGGAGACATTCGCGTACACACTGCTAAACGCACGTGGCCATACGTGGCCTGGACCGCCTCCGAATGTGGTCTGAGCAATCGGATCTCGATGCGTCCTCGATGGATCTGGGGTGCTTTCACACCTGTACTTAGAGCTGTCCACTTGTGATCGGATCACCCAAGACGCGGGTTAAGGCCGGGTATGAGAGCAGGGCCTTCGTTCATTTCCTACAGCTTGCTCTCTGGACAAACTGAAAATAATTTGGGTGTAGTTTGTGTTTGCAGCCACTAGGTGGCAACAGCAGGCCACTCACCTCCTGAACATTGTTTTTGGAGAAAACCTCTGGGAAGCGCAGCACTCTCACCTCTGTCAGCGTCTGGGAAAAAAAAAGAAAAAGAGAAAGATGTAAACACCTGAGAGCGGAGCTCTGCTAATGGCTGATCAGGCCCTTTGTTGCCGAGACAAAGACGTCCCTGTTGATTACACATGGGTAAAGAAAATCCCTTATTTAAACTGATAATAATGATCATTCAAATGGCAATGTCGATTATGTATGACTTTTTCCCCAACAGAGTTTTCAAACAAAATAGAATAATTAACTGAATAAAAGAAACAGACAGAAAGACTAAGTGCCTCATTAGAAAGACTCTCTCCTGTCCAGTTTACACAAATAGCAGCAGCAGGGATTCTTACTGAAGCAGCAGAAGATTTGATCATATCATTTCAACATTAACTAACTTTACAGTGGTGATGACCTGCCAGCTTTGGAAATTATCTGAAAGTTTTTAATATTTTCAGGTTGGGTAAATATTACTTACAACATAAATTAATTCTCAAAACACATGTGTATAATAATGTATTTATTCACTCCTGACCTGCCTTCTACATTTTTTCGCTTTGATTACACAGCCTTCTGTCTTAAAAGGCTGCTTTCCTTTTCTTTTTATTCGGTGCTTCACAGGTCTATTTGTAGCTTACACAGAAAACGGTGTATATTGTAAAGAGGAAAATACAGACAAATCCGGTCTAAATTGACTATAATAACAAGCATGTGTTTGGCAGTTTTTAAAGCCAAAATGCAGGGTAACATATTGCAGTTTAACAGCCCTTTTGCGAATTACATGAGAGAGAGAAAATAAAGTAAAATTAAGAAATGATTATGTGCCCATGTGTTTCCTGACTCACCCTCACTCTCTCCATCTGGGTCCTGAAAGGATACAGAAGCTCAAACAAGATCAGACCCAGAGAGTAAATGTCCACTTTATGAGAGTACGAGTTTCCGGAAAGCTGCCAGGACAAAAAGGAAAGGATGGAGTTAGACACATACAGTCTATTTTATAGGTAGCACATCAACTTAACTCACTTACCCATAAGGAATTATTGTATAAAATCAAATCTTATCTTAGTCTCATTTTTTAAAATCATAGCTTCAGTCTATGTTTAAATGAAAATTTGCACACTTCTACAAATAAACTAAATTATTTTAGGAACAACGTCTCCAGTAAATGTTTGTCCGAAAAATGAGTTAGCGCATATGTTTCCTCACCTGCTCTGGGCTCATGTAGAGCTTAGTGCCGACCTGGCCCGTGTGTCTGGTAAGGAGCGGTGCGGGCGTCAAGGCGTTTGGCACGTCGTCGTCCTCCTCCTGGTCCATGGCCGTGACCAGGCCAAAGTCTCCCACCTTCACTACGTCATCCATGGTGAAGAAGATGTTGGAGGGCTGGAGGACGTATGGCGACAGGTTAGGTAAGATGTGTCAAACATCAAATACACGAAGGCAGTGAGCATTACTAATGAATGCACCATCAGCTATTATTACACTTCACATACACAAGCGCGGTAAATCACATAGTATAGTGATCAAACCAAACCAGGCAGCTTTGTACTTTGGCAGCAAGAAGTACATTATTAACAGTGTTTAATAAGTGTTTTTAAAGCAGATTTAGCTAAATGTTAGTGGGTACATCTGCTTTAGACCAGGCACTTGGCTTGAGGTGGGTTTTTGTATTTCACATTTAGCTTTTAACATCTCGCTTAAATATAATAACAATTACTTCGGGGCACAAAGTGAATTGATGTGAGGTTTAAGATGAAAAGGTAGATGTTTTTCTTTCACAAAACACTTGCAGCTTTAAAGTGCAGCTATGAAGTTAGCAGCTTTAAAAACTACAGTCTTAAAAGTTAATGTTCCCTTTCAGAAGCTGCAATCAAGAGTAGTAGCATCAGGATTGTTCTTTTCTTGCTTCACATTCACTGTTTGAGTTAAAAGATATATTATAGTGGACAGTGCGCGCGTGTGTATGTTCACCTTGAGGTCCCTGTGCATGAGCCCCTTGCTGTGCAGGAAGTCGACGGCCTCTGCGATCTGGAGGAAGATATCCAGACACTGGTTGTGCTCCCTTTGCTCTGGTAGGCAGCGCTGAGCCATCCAGTCCTTCAGGTTCTCCTTCCGACAGAGCTGCATCTGGATGTAGAGGTACACCTGGAGATAGGAAAAATATGTTTGAGTTAGTAACGATTTATATTTGACACTCAAAAAGAAATATTTCACTTTAGCTGTTACTAGAAAAAGAGGAAAAGAAAAAAGGAAGTCTCAAAAATATATACTTTATAATTAAAACAATACATGTGTTCTTTTTATTTTTCTATTACTTCAGTAATTTTAATCAAAATACTGTCAGCACACCAGAAGGTATAGACGTCATTACTGGTCAAAAGGCTAATATTAATCTTAAAAAGAACAGAGAAGAGATTAAGGATGTTAATTCATTGTTTCAGTATTGCATATGAACAACAAATGTCCACACCTGCAGCTATTACAATGATTCTTGTGGAAATTTGGAAACAGTTTCCTTGTCAGTTCAACAGAAAAAGCTAATATTAGTAGTAAAATGGCCAACAATTACCTCAAAACAGACCCCAACACTGGGATTCCTTTAATAACACCGGTGTGAGTTAATGACTGACTGACCTTGGGTGAAGGCTGGACTCTCTGGGTTGGAGGAGTTGTGGGGTGAGCCAAGGTAAGTGAGGTTGGCCGGGGTAGAGGAGAAGAGCAGGACGGGACGGATCCCTGTCGTCTGACGTGCGAGGAAGACGAGCTGTTCTTCTCCGTCAGCGTGCCGGGGCTGGTGGCACCAGAAGTCGAGTCTGTGTCTGCCTCTGCATCTCGGTCGCAGCCCGAGTCCTCGAACACTATGTCGAAGGAAGAGGAGGTGCAGTCACTGGGGCCGCGTGGGGGGCAAAGCTCAAAGGAGTGGGGGGTGTCTGAGGCATCGGGGTCAGCCTGGCTGTCTCTCTCAGACATCAGGCTGTCGTGGCCCAGGAGCGGGTGGAAGGATAGGTCTCCGTCGTCAACGCCAAAAGCTACAGCGTCACCGGCACTGCTGGACAGCAGGACGTGTGCACCAACACAGGCCTCCAGAGCGTCTCCTTCAGGCCCACAGGCAGGTAAGACGGAGCTGGACACCGGCACTTTAACTGACAGCGCCTCCATGTTGTCGAGGAAGCTCATTGGCCAGTCGGTGGTACTGACGGAGGAAAGAGAGTGATGTTGCTGCCAGGCTTACTAATACAACATTCAACTACTACATAATATTAAAATTGTATCAAGTGTATCAAGCAACGGAGTAAACACACCAGACTTTGAATAAACTGCTAAAATCTGTAGCGTACTAAATGTGAGAAATGCGATTATTTCTTTGCATGGATGCCGTCACAGGAAAACAGACCCCTTGCAGACTTCGTGCCATGTCCGACCTGCTGAGCAACATAGGATAACAGGTTTAAAAACCCCGGCTCACCTGGCGTCCTTCAGCCACCTCTTGTCATTCTCCTCCTGCCAGCCCTCGGGGGGGCTTTCCTGCCAGGCATTGAAGTAGCGGATAATCCCAGGGTGCTCCAGTTTGGCCAGGGCCTTCACCTCTCGCATCACCTTTTCACGGGCCAGCTCCCTGAATGATGAAAAAAAAAAAAAGCTTTAGGCTTTAATTTACATTCATGGCAAGTTTGACAGTTGTTTTTCAGCAGTTGGTTGTCTGATTTTTCAGGAATTAAAGGACTGAACACACGACTCCAGCGAATTCCTAATAAGATTTTGCTCTTATTAAATTTTTTATGCTTTGAGCTCCTAGTCACTTCATTCATTGTTGACCAAATGCATGCATGGCTGTTCTAAGACAAAAATTTGGGGATTTGTTCCATTACACTAACTTACCGTAATGACATAAAACGAAGCTGGCTTTGATAAACCAAGGGTTTGATAAGAGCTTCTACAAGAACACCGGGCATGAAAATAATAACAGCCTAGTCTGTTATACACTGTGCGAGGCTCCAGTCAACAACAGGGCTAAAATGAAAATAAATGCAGAGCTGCTGCAGCTGAACACCAAGTTTTCATGCTTGTCAGTACAAATATAAATGCATGTTTAGTATTTGTTCCAATATGTCAGTTATGCCGCTGTGTGGTTTTCTGTGTTAAGACAAGTAAGTTGCTTCTTACATAACTCAGTTTAACAGCTTTAAAGAAAACAGAGATAAAGGAAGTGGCAGTAGCCTCCAGCAAGGAAGTCTGGTGTGACCAGTGAGAGGCACTACCTGTTGGGCAGACGGATTCTTTTGATGGCGTAGTTGCAGTCGTCCACTTGGTTGCGGGCTTCAAACACAACACCGAACCCCCCACGGCCAAGGCACTGCACTGGCTCAAAGTCAGTTAGATACCTGGGGAGAGACAACTTGGTTGTCATTATGCAAAATAATAAAACACACTGCGCTCAGTGGCAGAAAGGAGCTGTTTGTGACAATTTCAAATACCAGGAATCATACAATCCAGTGTAGTTAAGGAGGTGTCTTGAGTGGTAAAAGTTGATTATCAGAGAGGGAATTACTACCAGCCCAATCCCGATCAAGGCCGGCTGTGGGCGCTGAGTTGTTAGGTAACCAAGTTAAAGATAAGCATGTATTACGAAATTCATATTAATACTGTGCTGTCAGAAAAACTCTTAGCGGTCACTAAGACAAACATTTCTTCAAAGTTACACGTTGAATAACAGCAAAGACAAATGATTAGACTAAAAAATCTAAAGAGGGGAGAGAAAAAAAAAAACATCAATAGTGAATTTAATTTTTCACAGTTTCCATCTTGTGTGGCTCCGTAAACCTCCATTAGGGAGTTCTCCATTATTCTTAGAAGACTTAAAGAAATAAAACCATTTAGTTTGCTGCTCAGAGAGACAACACAAAACTATTCTTCCATTCATTATCTTCTACACCCTGTCAAAGCATCCCTACTCCAGCTCCTCAGGGGATTGAAGGCTGTCTTATTAGGAAATGAGTGGGCACATGTGATTCAGGCCCTGTTTCCTGATCTTTATCTCCCTCCTAATGAACCTGACTCATGCCGTCAGCAGCTGCTGCAACAGCCACCAGTTTTATTTAAAGAAAGTTCTTTGGCAAAAGCCATTTGCGTGGATCGCGGCAGCTTTAAAGGAACGGGACGGGTGGGGTGTTTGTCAGTTTTGGGTGGATCAAAAGAAGAGAATGTGCAAGTGATGAAACCAGGAGAAAAGAAAAAAAAGGGGAGGGGGGGTTTAATCAGATTCCTGCTTGTGTTTTGGGTCGGTTAGCTCACGAATGTAAACGCACAAACTCCATCGACCAGACTTCAGGAGGTCAGTGGCACCTCATAAATTATGGCTACCGATCATATTTTGGATGTCTGAAATAACAAAAAGTCTTCTGACAGTGTGCTGACAGTGATGTAAAGTGATACTCCGACCCTGTGGCAGATGCTGCTGGGTGGGGTCTGCGGGTGCCAAGGTCATTTTCATTTGATGGCAAACAGCTGAGCCATCCAATCATGCACTACTACGGCCCATATCTCCCATCTCTGCCTTGTCCTATCAAGGCAGGCAGGAAGACCAGTGGTCACCATGGTAACAGTGCTGAATCTGTAGCTACACCTTGAAAGAGTGAGACTCGCGTGTGACTTTCAAGTGTGATGATAACAATTCCTGGCACAGTAGTAGTGCTATGTGCAGTTCTCCCGAGTCACAACAAAATCACTGACATGGGGCATATCCCGCCTCAACTTCTCGGTGTGTTAATGATGTACCTGGACACATATTCGCTGGAACGGGTCTCCGAGGTAACCGGCTCTTTGGATTCCACAACCTCAAGGTCAAACTTGCTGTCTGTCTGGCACTGTGTCTCCGACTCTTTCCGTTGCTTTGAGAGACAGGAGGAGGACAGCAAAGACACATTGGGGAAATTATAGATGTGGCGGAGTTCTTTGTTTAAAAAAAAAAAAAAAAAACAAGCTTAACTTCTGTGGCATGTTGAGTATGTTTTCTAAGAAACACCTGAACAAGGTCCCTCTGCCACAGGAAACAGACAAATGTATTCAACCTCTTCTCACACAACACTTTCCTATAAAATCAATGCGCCTATGTTCAAGGAACTAGTGCAAAGAGGAATCGCCTATTTGTATCTTGCTTTACAAATACAGAATTTAAAGGGTCCATCCCCAGTTTGATACAAACTTTTTCTCATCTAACAAGACACTCAAATTAAAAGACTCAAGGATGTGACCGTTAAGTTTATTGAGTGACATACTTTAAGGAGTTTGTGTTGATTGTGCTATACATTTATTTCTACATGATAAAGCAGAGATTTTTACAAAATTAAATTAAGGTTGCATCCATACTGTGAGGAATCATCCCACAATGAGTAAGCGGAATTTTTACACTGTTCACTGGTTTGTATAAGTTGAATGTCTGGCCTCACATTAACATTACTTGAAAAGCATAACCACCAGCGGTCATGCTCACTATGGTATTCCTGCTACAGACTTTCTGTGGCCTTACCCTCACGTAGGCTACCGGGGCTGGAGGGTGAAAGAACTTGCGGACGATGTAGGTGGTGGTGGCGATGCAGAAGACGATGGTGCCCAGGATCTCCTTCCACCACGGCAGCAGCAGCACGGGGTCCTTTCTCCTGCGACTGTCTGCCCCCGCCACATTCCCCTTTATCAGGCTTACAGCACTGTCACGTTTCTCCCGGAAACGCTTGCTGTCATGGAAGAAGTAGCCATTGTCTACGAGGAGAAAACAGAGAAATCCGTCAGTGGAGCTTTGTTTCCTTTGTCCCTCTCAGCCAATTCGCTTTTCTCGGCTGTGCATTCTGCTTGCATGCATGCATATAAGACTTTATTTTGGTCTTTTACAGCCTATGTCCAGTATCAAGTCCTTACCATATGGATACTGAAGGATGGACAGACCTCCGTTACTGTATTCTTCATGGGAGAACTTGTCGTTATTCAGACACTTGTCAAATTCATCAGAGCCGACCAGGGCCGGTGTCCGAGATGGGGATTCTGTGTAAAGGACAGGATGAATAAGTTCTTTGATGTGAGTAGAAAGACGGATCAATATGGAATAACAATCCTGGGTAGCCATATATCAAGGGGAATAAAGATGGGCAAAGCTTTGGGCATTAGGGAAAACAGGGAGACACAGTATTCAGATGACTTCAAGTATTTCTTGGGCACACAGTTTCACTTTGTGGTTAAAACTACAATGACGAGGTCAGTCTCTGGTCACTGTGCCTTGGGTGTAAATGCCCTCAAAAACCCAGTCCCTTTGGTGATTAGACACAGCACCCAATGACTGAGGAGTGGTGGACTTACGTATTAGAGGCTTCCATTTGACAGTAGGTAGTGGAATTATATTCTTCTCCAATCCGATAGCTTTGGAGGGGAACTTTTCAGTGATCCTCACTGAGGACTGGAGGTAGAGCTGTCCCTGGAACATCCCTGCGGGGTGGAGGAAAGGGCAAAAGAGTTATACATGCACTAGATTTAACGGTACCTCATATGCAACCGTAGAAGGTTTGTACTGAAAACAGTCACAGGAGGATGATAATTAACAAATCATGCATGTAGACATTAGGAACGAACACTTCCACACTTCCGGTGTTTATATATGCCTTGGTATAAATTTACCTAAGTACACACTAGACTCTTCAGCTCCTCTGGCCTTCTCCGGATCGCCCTCCTCCTCCTCCTCATCAACTTCTGACTGGCTGCTGTAAGCTGTGTCGTCAAACAGGCTGATTGGTGTGACTTTACCACCGCCCACCAACCAGGCTGAGGCGATGGGTGTGCAGAACTACATGACACAGGATGATACAGAATGATTTGATATGCTTTATTGATCTCCGAGAAAGAGGGTCGTGAAGCGCCATAGATCAAATAAACCACTGCAAACACGCTCAGCGTGAGGAACGGTAAATTTAGTTTAGAGAGTTCAGAACATCCCACCTGACGCTCCCAGACCAGCTGTCCATCATACTTGGTGCTGAAAGCCATGACCTTCCAATCAGGAACTGACACCTTGATGACAAGGTCCAGATTCTGGTTCTGGTTCTGCTCCCTCTCTTTTGGTTCGTCAGTGATCACCCGCTGACTCTCCTTCCAGGCATCGCCATTTGCCACTTCTCCCTCCAGGAAGTTCATTCCAGGCGGCGTCTCGGGAACAAGCTTCAGCTCAAAGCTTCCAACACTGAAGTTCCACCTTGTAACAAGAGAGATAATGCACAGTTGAAACGGCTACTTCAGTTGTCAGTTTGTAACTGATGATCACAATTAGGGGGTTAACTTAATAAAAAGTAAACCAACGATTTGAATTGGTGAGTATTATTTTGTTTAATAAATGAATTATTTTTTACTCACTGCATTTTAAATCCGCTGAAACCACATGTAACCAAAATTGATATTTATTGAATATGGGCCTGCCTAATACAATTAGAGATTTACCCTGCCCTGCTGAGGGAGAGGTCAGGATGCTGCCAAAAAGAATGGCTAGATTATGAAACTTCTTTTTTAGAGAGCAAGTTAGTATGCTACATATGAGAAAGTAGAGGAAGTACATACAATTACAAGTATCAGGTCTGGTCAGTGTGGTAAAGTCAGCAGGTAAATTAAAAAAACTACTAGTGGCTGAACAGTTCATTGACATTATTTGAAGCCACTGACGGAAAGTCAGTGGGGTGACTGTGTCCCTTTCTGAAATATCACACAAGATGCAGTAGCTGCTTCATGACTCAGGTTGACCGACTGACGATGTCAGATTGATTCAATGAATACAACTCACTTCTCCATCCCTGATCGGGGCCTGATGGCTCGCACGGTCTTCTGAGTCCTCTGCAGCAGGAGCACATCTTCGGAGTCCATCTCCTCATCCCCCCAGTGACTGCAGCCCACCGCAGAGCAGATGTACCGAAGCTGAGGCAAACAACATGGGAAATTACAAAACGGGTTGTTCTACTTTCTTTGTGTCGTTAGAACAGGTTGAAAAAAAAAAAAAAAACAATTTTATAATTTCATTCGTTAGATTTATCAACATGCTATCATGTTTTAATTGAATTTACGTCACTGACCTTGCCACTGTAGGTTCCCAGGCCATACGTAGTAAGGGATTTGCCCCCAACCAGGACAGTGTCCTCTCCGATACGGTAGGACGACTCCAGCAAGGACTCCACACTGAAAGGCACTGCCTCCATACTCTCTCTGTCCCGGTTCCACTGGAACAAGGCACCGTCCAGTGAAGGGATGACCATCTTATTGCCAAATACCTAAAAGAATGATCAGATTTTACTGATCATTTACTGTCAAACTATCACAAGTTGATGTTAAATTAGTTGGACAGGCACATAGTTAGAGTAGCATCGATTGGTTGATTAATTGATTAGTTGATCCACAGAAAAATAGTCTGCTTCTATTTTCATTAGAGAAAGTAATCTTTTAGGTAATTTTTTTTAAATTCAAAAATGGAAAAAAGAAGAAAAAAAAAAAACAACTGCTTTCAGCCCCTCAAATGTGACAATTTCCTGCTTTTTAAAAATCATTTTATATCCTATTAAACTGAATCTTTGGATTTTGGACTGTGGGGTGGATTAAAGAAGACATTTGAAGATGTTATCTTGGAATGTGAGAAACTGGGATCAACAAATTTCACTATTTTCTGACATTTTATAGATTAAACAATTTATCAGTGATCAAGAAAATAATTGGCAAATGAACTGATAATGAAAATAATTCTTAGTTGCGGCCCCACACATAATCCCATCACATAAAGGCCACGGATGTGGTCACTTCTCACTAAATGTTACATTAACCCCTTTGCTCTGCAGGCTTTTCTTCAATTACCTGTAGCCTGTAGCCCAATAATCTTAACTAGCGGGACAAGAATTGGAATACAGATGATGCTGTACCCCACCTAGGTCCCCCTACTAAAGTTGTCTGAACAAGCCCAAGATACACAGAGCGGAATGAAAGGTACTGTTGCCATTGCTGCATAAACTACATCCTACAATTACTATAAGACTATGCACCAGAGTCATCAGGACAAATTGCTGAACAACACTATCCTTGACAAAATAACTGATCCTAAATTTTATTACTTCTGTGTCTGGAAGCTTCTAACACACATCAACACTCCCGGAATATCCTTTACAGTTTGAAAAGTCCTTTTCAGCTCCGACAGACAATCGTTCAAATACGAAAACACTTGCCCACACAGACAATACTGGCCGACACACATCCGCTCACACAGCAGCAGCGCTGGCCCCCGCACACTTGGACTCAATCCACAGGCTTGGGACCATTACACAACTAAGAGCTCCAGTAATTAACCTGGATCTTCATAAAAGTGTGCGACCCTGGATAAGGTGCGCGTGTTCCTGTGTGTGAGCTGTTGGGTGCTCGCTGTAGGGGAGCTACAAGGATGACATCATTGCAAAAACCTGAGCCTAATCCCGATTAAACCTCCATAGCTTCAGCTCAGCAGGGGGTGTAAGGACAATTGTTTTCTTCCAGCACTTCATCCATCATTACACAAATACTCTCATCAAAAATCAGTTTATCTGGACGTCCAAGTTGTGACTCACCCTTTTCAACAAACTGTTCAGTGACATAAAAGCAGTTATGCACCAATTAGAGACTCCTTATCTCATTGGTGGACATTTTCATAAAGGGATGGATACATCAAGTGCTGCTGGCATCCAACCTGTGACCTGTCACTCATCTTGTTTTGGGAAATCCTATCAGACACTAAAAAGGTCAGTGTAGTAGCTCGGTGGTGGATTTAAAAATGCCAGGAGGGAGCAATGTGTGGCCGAATGATTTAGCGGAGAGAACAGCCAGGAGCAGAGGTGATGTCATCTTTTAAGGGGGAGGAGGTTGGCTTGGAGACAAGACCCGGATAAATTTAGCAAGTGAAAGGAGGAGGGGTTAACAATCTGACCATCACATCACACCATGCTGGTATGGCTGAGGGGGTGCAAAGAGGTTTAAAGCAGAGGGGAACTTCTCAGCGCTGTGGATGAATCATCCTGCTCCTGATGCCTTAATCCATGCCTCTGATCCAGCCAAGTGTTCTAACGGATCCAGTTAGCCCGGATCTCTTCTCTCAGATGCGCTTATTTTTGGCTGGAACGGCCACAATCCAGCGCTACACCCCCAAATGTCCGAGTGAGCGACAGAGTTGAGTTCGGGACGAAGTTACACCATCGATCGGTATGGGACTTTTCCCCTTGGCCACCGCCCCAAAATGAAACGGTGCAAACATTTTCTATTACATCACCAGGCGGCGTTTACAGCGGATCCGCAACAGTTTTCAACTGCGTCCGCAGGGGGCCTTCATATTGGTTTCTCTCAGGGCTGCACCTCTCCATGCGCTGAGAGCACACGGTTAAAGCAACCCAAATAAAGAAAATCACTCTGACAAGACAATCAATACAGAGGGAGTGTTAGAAAAACAAGAGAAATCCGCATGGATGGAAACAGATGAAAGAGCAGGGGGAGTTAACAGATAATTACAGTAGTTATCATTACAATTAAAGTAAGTTCTCTTTCAAATCAAACATCTCAAGATACAAGTGTGCAGTAATGTTCTTGCAAGTGCATTTATAACCTTATTTTTATAAAACTCAAATCAAAGCTTAACCATGTCCTTTGATATGCTACAGTACACTTTAATAACAAATATTACTAAGACCACTACAGACCACTACATTCAATATCCAGGAATTCATATTATAGACACTAGGACCAACTATCCCTGTAACAAATTGCCCATAATTTTGCACATTGACCATACACGGTCCAGCCATAATACTAGGTTTTGATCTAGTTTTCTTGATCTTGTCCATGGGCACAGACATGGTTCCATTCCAATGATTTTTGCACTGACTGATCTACAATTTTATACTTAAAAAAAAAAAAAACACTCTACATCAGCAAGTAGTGGGGGGAAACTGAGGAAAAAAACAAGCAGAAGTTGTCAAAATGTATGTTACACAAGAGTTTTCTGCAGCATTTGTGTAGTACTTTTTCATGCCATCTAACTTCAACACATCAGAGAATAACACACTGGTTTTGCGTAACCAAAAAGTTCAATAATTACAGCCTCTGCTGTAGTTGGAACAGGTTGAAATTTAAAATATAACCTCTCCTAGGTGACAATTTTGAGGCTTCCATAGGACAAAAAGTTTAAGCTTTGCTGCAGTGTTTGGCCTTGCAGGCCAATTCAAACTCCTTCTCCTAATTTCTGTACTTTGCCTTCATAACCACCACATCAGCTCTTTATTAATCTGACAGGGGTTTCTAGTGAAATAGTAACTATATTTCGGTTGAACTTAAGTTTGAATACATCTTAACAATCATTTTATCTCAGCACATTGAAGTCTCAGTGAGTTCATAGAGGTTTTTGTGGCACGTGGGATGATTAAAATTGACTTATTTTAAACAGCTCTTGAAACATAAAGCAGCCGATCTACATGTAAGTCATCAAGGAGGGCACTAAAGTTTAGTGATGAAAAGTAGCTAAAACAAGATGAGACTGAGATGACTTCTTAAGTTATTACAGCTAAAGCCAGTAGTTCCCCCTGGAAGTTCCCTAATATAACACCTCTTCTTAAAAATATAAAGATCTACTGTCTTCTGTAATATTATGCAATGGAGATAACCAGACTTAGATGAACCAAAAATCAGAAAATAAATGAGGAAACTCTGGATTGATTTGTGTTTCTTTCCGTTTCATGTTCCTTTCGTTCACACCGCATAAACATAAATCTATTGCTAATCTCTTTGTTTTAAATGTGGTTTGGATGAGGGAAAAGTCAATACAATCCACCTGGCAGTGTCACAATTTTAATGACTTTTGGCAACGGACCTGCAGAACATTATGCAACATAAATGTTATTACTTTTTCACTAGCCCTAATATACTGTATGTCTGTTGGGTACATTTACCACTTTAAATCTTAACAGTATCCATGCCATAAGTTTATAGAGTTTTTATGCTAGCTATAGATAAGATAGCTAAACGTATTTTCTTTAAAATGGAAAATCTGTTTCGCAAATCGGAAGGAACTTATTCAAATTTTTTAGCTGCATAACATTCGAGAAGTAAAAAAAAAAAAAAAATGAAGAAAAGGAATCTATTTTTAGAAAGATATGGTGGGTCTTTCTGGATTACATGAAAAAACACCATCAAAGCAAATTAAAGCTATCCTTTGATGAAATGTGTATGAATATATAATTAACAGCCCACCCCCACTCAGTTGTTTTATGTCTTTGTCTTGTCTTTTTGGATAAGATGGTCTTTGTTTACCCTGGTCTTTGGTTTTTTTTTTTTAAAAAGGTCTTGTGTTGAGTTTCACATTTGTGTTAAATCTTGAAAACAAGAAAAAAATATTCAAAAACAAGGGCTTAGATTTTGCCTTTTTTTACTTTTGTAGAATAGTAGCATAAATGATTCAAAAGATCCTATAACTTCAAAAAACCCTTTCTAAATGATTAAAACAAACTGACTGATGAGCACAAATGTTTTCCTTCTCCTTGGGACTGTTTGGCTATGAATTTCGTGGGTCTATTAAGTTTTTAAGAGCTATAAATCAGACTCATTCAAGTCTTATGCTTTTCTCTTTTTCTGAATGTCCAGATGCCCCTTTTCCAACAAAAAATATCCGCTATCAGTCCGAGAGCCCTGCCATTCAGTTATTTTGAGAAATTCATCTGTTGGCTGCAGTGGGCATTGCATTGCTCTACTAGACCAGCGCATCCAGAGGTTAATATATTTTGTTTTGCCCTTTAATAGAATGTGAACTGCATGCAGATCATTATTAGCTCTTCTTTATTATTATATCTTTAACACTGTTTCTTTTAAGATGTTTATTTTTATACACGATTTATTATGGGAGGTGTTCTTCCAAAGTCATCCGAATGAGGTGGAGCACTTGATAATTATTTGGCGTGTTTCTAATCGTGTCATTGTATGCTACCCTTGGGAAATGTAGCGGGGGTGGGGGGTAGGTTCAGAGGGAGCGGGGTTCGGACAGTTGCGGTGGTGTGTGCGAGGGTTTGTGTGCGTTGCTGCCAACGCTGCAGCAATCCTGTCAAATGGAGTCAGCACTCAACTGCCGCTAATATGCCACTGTTGGCCCACAAGGCTACTGCTCCACTTAGAAGCGGCAGACAGAGTGAGAGAGAGAGAGAGAGAGAGAGAGAGAGAGAGAGAGAGAGAGAGAGCGAGAGACAGACAGAGTGAGAGAGAGAGAGAGAGAGACACAGACAGAGGGAGAGAGAGAGAGAGAGATAGAGGGAGAGAGGTAGAGAGAGCAAGAGACAGACAGAGGGAGAGAGAGAGAGAGAGAGAGAGAGAGAGAGAGACAGATAGAGGGAGAGAGGTAGAGAGAGCGAGAGACAGACAGAGGGAGAGACAGAGAGAGAGAGACACAGACAGAGAGAGAGAGAGAGAGATGCTGCTGGTTTGAATAGAACAAAACTAAACACAAAAGACGATCAAAACGAAATCAGAGCAGCTACAAGAAAGGTCGACTTGCTGCAAAAAAACAAAAAAAAAAAAAAACAACAATCGGCCATCTGGCCTTTTTTCATTTCCTTTGCCAGGCGAGAAGAATTATTGCTTGTCACATTAGTCAGTGCGACGCGATCAATGGTTAGTCACTGTGTAGTGATCAATCAAATTCTCTCATCATTCATTCATTCACGCTGCATGCCAGCAGAGGTATACGAGTGTGTGTACTGTGGCGCGAGCGTGTGTGTATTGTCTATTATGTGATGACATCATCTCTGGTCTGAGGCATTACCTCACCTCGGTAATCACCCATCCTTCTACCTCCTCCTCATCCCTTTGACCCTGCCCCCCCCCCCCCCAGCATGACTCACTGCACGTTGGCACTGACTCCCTCCATCTAACCCCCCCCCACTCCACACACACACACACACACACACACACACACACACACACACACACACACACACCCTTCACCCCCCTCCAAACACCCCCGAGCGACCCCTGGCTTTTTGAAGTGATGACTTCTTTTCTGCAGACAATGCTGTTTGTGGCTCTGCTGTCCCTCATTTCACTTAAAAAATAAAAAAATAAAAAATACACACACACTTTGCAGGATGCAGCAGGTGACTGGCTGCTCCCTCCCCGGTGAGTCGAGGCAAGCCAATGGCACGGCGGCAGACCCCCCTAGCATCTAATCACCGAGCAGACTGGTGTCTTAGGGACCCAGCAAGCACCAATGAAACTGTTGCTAAGCCGCTCGGCAGGTGGGGGGAGGGTAGTGGTGGTGGTACCCCCCCCCCACACCCAAAAAACCCACACACAGCAGACAGGCATCCCAGGTTACTGAGGGCAGCGAGGGCAAGGCTGGATTTAAACTCATATAAAGTACATGAGCATAAAAAAAAAAAAAAAAAAAAAACAAACAAACAAACAAAAAAAACATAAAAGACAGAAACACACAAGCACACACTCCAGGGATCATAACAAATGACGTCACAGCCAGTCACTGGGTTCAGAGCTGACAGGCATCTCCCCTCGTTCCGCTCTGTCAGCCAAATGAGAGCGAACAGGTGAAAACACACTGATAGAAGGAGTCCAACACACACACACACACACAGTCAGCATCCTCTGTCACAACATTGGAGAATGACAGGAGGATGTTACATGTGTGTCTGTCCCTGATTTTCTTGACACTTCATGTGAAGTCAACAACGCAGACGTAAAGGCGAGGGAAGATTCGTAGTTCCCTCAGATTACAAAGCAGCTGTAGAAAGTACTAAAATAAAAACATTTCCATACTGTAGTCATGTACTGTAGTAGTTTTATACAACAGTAATAATAATAAACTAAGACAGAAGATTTCAATTGATTTTTGATATATGATTTGATTTTGATTGACTTGTGGATGTTTCCAACCAAAATGTATTTAAATTTTTTTTCTTTCTCAGGAAAAAAACAATATTTCTTAACAAAATGAGTGATTTGTTAACTTTACCTTCTTAAGTATATTTAATTTAAAAAAAATGTAAAGACTCACTAAAGTAGCATTACAAAGGGTCACTTTCACTTTAATTGAGAAATTATTTTTACTGGTGTCAAATTTTTGACATATTACTCTCTGTTATACAGCAATACTGTATATATATATGCGTGTGTCTAGGTAAGCTAATTCTGTTTTGTCACAGTTAAATTTCATAAAAAATATGAAGATTGTTTCTTTGTTTTGTTTTTAACATCCCCCCCCCAAAAAATAAAAACAAAAACAAACAAAAAAAAACCCATCAAATCAGCAGTATAGGTAAACAAACTGACATTAGGAAAAAAATACGCTTTGAATCTCTGAAAAGTAAATTTTCTGTGAACTAAGAAATACAAGATAATCATGTAATTCTTCAACTGAAGGCAGGACTTAAAGTACAGGTCCCATATAACAAGCGTTATATCTTGTAATTCTGCATAGTGGAGTGCAACTTCATATTCAAGGTCATATGTACATTCTGATGCAGCCAGTGCAGAAGCCATACTTCTCTCACGCAGTCTCTACTGTATACTGCTAATTATAAGTGCTTCGAGGAACCTTTAGGGGTTCTCCGCATTATAACCTCTGAAGACCCTAGTAAAAAGAAAAAGAAAAAAAAAAAAAAAAGGTTCATGAATTCTGATTATCTAAATCTCAACCACAGCACTTCTCAACCATATATCAGCGAGCAGAACGAGTTTGAAGGTTTTTTAAATTCCAAACCCACAGCTGTTGATCTCAGCGATTAGTTCCCTCCTTCTAATTGTAGGTTTGCCAATTAGTGAACTCAGCTGCTTTGGTGTTTAGCTGGGGTGAAAACCTGCAGACTCTTCAGGCTGATGGCAAGTGCTTGTGAACAACTTCACCCACTAATAGGGGGGGGTTTTTAAATACTTGAATGAGATTCCTCTACAGTGAGAAACCACAAAACTTGCTATATTTGGGATCGTTGAAAAGCAACTTAAACTGCTTATTCTGTGCTTTCATTTTATACACATTTTTAATACTTTTCTTTTGAGCTAAGTGCTCATTGATTTTGAGCTGTCAATCAAACAGTGTGGGCTGGCTTTTTATCTGTGCTGCCCACCACCAACTGATTGCAATCAATCAATCTACTTCTGTGGGAAACAAAAAAGATCACAACCATGAGCCAGGCTTTTTTCTGAGGACACCCTACCTATGTAAAGATAATACACTTCGAACTGGTTCTAGATTGATTTTTCGTTGTTATACCAAACTAATAACGCAGAAATGCATTTAGATGACAGAGCCAGAGAGTTCATTACACTTCTTACCAGCAGCAGCAGCAGCAGACTAACATTAAACTGATATCAGCAGCCATCCAGACCGTTGTTAGCATCAGAGGCTTTTTCCCTGAGGCAAAACTCTCACACAGAGCGAGTCCACATCAAAGTGAACCATGAGCACGTCTCTCGTATGTATTTCGGAGAGCAGCGCTCTGGTCTCGCTCTGGGCTAAGCTTCACTTTCAGCACGTCAGTGTGGGCGGTTTAAGCTTGTGTATACATGTACAGATGAGGGTCTTGCTGTGCTTGTATGTGTAAACCACTACAGTCAACAAAGAGGCTAACCCTCCAGGCGAAACAGCTACTCTCAGATTTATGTGGGTGTGTACAGTATGTCTGGTATGTATTGTGTATGTGTGTACATGAAATGAATGTAAGCAACAGCAACCCTTGGTTGACTGTTCAAAGTGCACCGAGTTCAATTATTGGTCTTACTGTCTACAGAGAGAACGCCTGGAGGGACAGTGTTTGTTTTGAGGCAAAGGCGGAGACAAGCCCGCATCCTTAACCTCCCACTGACATGTCAAGACTGTGGAAATTGACCTTTTCATCTACTGGTGGATATTAATCAGCTGAACAATGTCCGATTAACTTGTTTCAGTGGCTGTGGTTGAGCCTTGTGTTTATCAGATGAGACTGCGCTTGTTACACTTAGTTGGAATAATACTGAAAGATTGATTAAAGCACTAGTTTACTGATCTGGATCGTTTATATTTTTATACAAAGACTATCATCTTTATTTGTTAGGGTAGACAGAACGAGCAATAAATCTGAATTTTAGTTGCTTTAACATTCTTCCAGATGTGTTCCTGTTCAACATAAGGTAAGTTTTCCTTATTTTTCCCCATTCAAATGAATAAAAATGCAAAGGAAACACAGGTGTGGGTCTACCTCAGGTTTGCTGAGGCTGGAGGTCACCAGGCACCCTGAGCCGACATCTAGATCCCACTGCTTCCTGCCCTGGTTGTGAGGATCCAGAGCAGAGATCCGCCCATCCAGGGTACTGATGATCACAAGGGACCTGGGGGCAGAACACAAAGAGTTCGACACACTCTCCAAATAAGGATTTGTAGACAGTTATTGCAGCTTTACATACTGGCTGAGCTACACGTGTTTCAGTCCTGGCCACCAACGTTGACAAGACTGTCTTGCACTTGTAAAGGCAGCAACAAGCACGAGTTGTTTTTTTTTTTTTACAAAAATAAAACTGATTTACACCAGTGTTGTCCTTTAACGCCGTCTTCCCAGTGGGGGTTTCAGCCTAATGCCATCACAGACAAGACGATAAAGGGCAAAGAACTGCGGTGGTGCAGATGTTGTCTTTCCCCCTCTAGTCTGCCCTTGTTTAGAAAGTCAGGGTGACCTTCAACTGCAGCCAACAGCACACCTGTGCCACGACAAGCCCCATCCTGTCAGCTAGTTTGGGTGGCATATTGATTAGAGATGGGACCAGACTTGAGGATTATTAAAAACCTGACCAGACATCCCACACAGATTGACTTATTTCCATACAAAATACAGTATGAACATGTGAGACCATAAAGTTTGAGTCGTCGGTGAACCACAACAGGGGTCCATCAAAAAAGCACCTTGTTCATTTATGTTGCAATTTGCACACCCGAGGCAAACCACATGAAAATGTTAAATATGGCCGAAATGCCGGATGAAGAGATGGGGGCTACAGCTGTAAACTCTGCTGAAAGAGCTGGAGGTGTGTGAACTTTGTAAGAAATAAATGGATGAACCCGATTAGTAAACTATACTTCACTCACTATCTATTTGCTCACAATTTTTAACTTTTTTTTCCAAATATTACTTCTACAGTCTTCCCCACACATAGACTATACTTGGGCAGGCCGCCCAGGTATATTATCGGCCGCCAAAGTATATTGGCGACCCATTTTAGCATTTATTTATTTATCTTTTTATTTTTATCCGTCCGAGAGAATGACGCCATCCACAATCAATTAACTAGTGGACAATCTCCTCTCTCTCCACCTCTCTTTTACCCGTTCGTTCTCCCATTGTGAGAAGGGTCTACAGAGAATCGTACATGCTCTGCAGAGAAACACAGAGGGAGAGAGAGGGAGAGAGAGAGAGGGAGAGAGGGAGAGAGGGAGAGACGTAGAAGAAATGCGGACACGGTGGAGATTTTACAAGCACAGACAAGCACAGTTGATTTCTTTTCAACAAGTATTGAAAATGTCTTGGTTTGCTTATGTCCTCATTTTATAGATGTAAACTTCATTGCTATCGACTTTTTCAGAGAAGACATTAAAGACTGTTACGACTCAGGTATGGGAAGAGCTCACTTGATGATGCCTTGAAACAGATGGTAGCAGAGACTGTTAGAGTACACAGGGGGATTTGACATGGTTACTTTTCTCAGGCTTAAAACTGTTATTACTGCCATAAAATTAGGCTAATTTACATGTAAAACCTCAAATAAATATATAAAGGATCAACAAATTCTCTTATTCAGAGTTGACGGTTTAATTCAGCAATGAATTTGGCGGACTTTTGAATATAGTGAACGATGTTTGGCCATCACTGGCTTACTCTAAAGCTTACTCTGATTCCACAAAAATTGGTAGAGTAAAAGAAAAAAAGATTTTTTTTTTTTAAATACTGAATACTGTTATAGCAAAATAAAGTGGACATCTGTTCCACACATTTCATTCAGAGGCATTGATTGCATAGACACAGTGAGAAGCTAAAAATAAGATAGGAGGGAAAATAAGATGCAGGGGGTGACAGCGTTTTCCCGTGGATGATGCATGGTCTATGGATTTCACACGGCACCAGTGCGCTTCACCTCTGAGAAAAGATTTAGAAATTATTGTGGTGATGGATTTTTAAATTTCTTTTTTTTTCTCCCAGTTATTTCTGTAGCTGTACCTAAACATAAACTTGTCCAAGGCCCCCCCCATCAGAATCAAAGTACAAATTCCCCAAAGAGTTTCATTCCCCTTTACGTGCCCACACAGCGAGATCTGTTAACATTTCTTCTCCCTTTTGTCCAGTAACACCAGGCTAAAAACAGTTTAACTGACTTGAATGAATCGAGACACCCAGCCCCACCCTTTGCCTTACTCTTAGGGCTTCTGCCACATTGCTTGTCAATCGTGTCCTGGGCTCTGGCAGGGACCACTTCCTGACTATTGATTTGTATCTGTCTAGAGGAGATGCTGTCAACGGGGCTTTTAGCTTTGTTTAACCGGAGAGGGTCCGCTGCGCACAAATGCTGTGTCTGAGCACCCACTGCCTCACATCAGCACAGCTGGGACCCGAGCAGCTTCCCTCTGTTGGCCACTGGGAAATACGGGGTTTTAACTGCCTCCCACGGGCGCAACTACACAGCAGTTGCTGAGGGAAGAGAAAGCGTTACGCTTGTTCACTTTCCCGGCTCAGACCGAAAAGAAAACGAGGAAATAAAGAAAACGTGGCCACCGCATCATCCATCATCTTTATTTATGTGCACTTTGACAGCTGTTAACTAAGCTGAGTGTATTTAATATCAGCATCAACCGCACTATCCATCATTCAGACCGAGCAGGTGATCTGCTACTGACTAGCTGTAATCCCTTATCGATTTCACCTATCGAACACTCTTCGGTCATGAAGGAGAAGGAGCATGTTCAAGGATGTTTAAGCCTTAGGACAGCTAAGAAATGGATTGTTTCAGAGGGTGGAAATCAATTTTAGGAAGGTTTCTCTAGTCACTGACACATTCACAGGGAGTTGCACTTGCTGCTCTGGACCAGCTAGCTGTTTAAGCGCAACCGGAGCTGGAAGTTTGCATAAAAATGCAAATAGGATCACTTAACAGTAATGAGCCATGTGTCTTTCAGCCCCATCAAAGCCAAGATTATCTCCCCAAATCTGCTCTCGGCATTATCAGCCTCGCCACTAGCACTGAAGTGTAGAGTACTAAGGAAAACATTGTTTTTCCTCTCAGCCACCAATAAAAACAGAGCGCTAAAGCCCGTTCTCACCCTCTCGATTGGCTGCGAGACCCTGCCAAAAATGTTAGGGCTGATTGGTTGTTGCTACGCAGGCGGCTCTCTGAGAGGGTGGAAGCTTTTGCGGCCTTCACTCGGCCGGCACCGCCCCCTCCAAGTCATGCGGTGAATGTAGAAGTAAGGAAAAAGTCACTGAGAGCGTCGAGTTCAACTTCGGAGATGGAAAGAGGGTGAGCAAGAGATAGAGGAATTTCATTCTGAGAGGGAGATCAAAGGCTTTTGTGGACTCTTTGTACTCCAGATAAAGAATAAGGAGGAGTAGAGAGAGGGGTGGGGGTGGGGGTACTTGACTGTATAACTTAGGTATCATGATGGTAATGGAGAAAACGAGCAGCGGAGGAGGGGAAGGGGGAGTTACTACAAAAATAGTGCTAAACCGAACAATGAAAACAACTCAAAACAAACAGCCCTACTGTGTCATTTAGAACTCGAGGCAATTTATTTTCCATGTCTGAGCCCCGGGACACCACTGCTCTGCTCGTCACCAAAGGGATAACATGTAGCCTGTGGGGCTGCTGCCGCCGACTGCGACAGATCCAGGCAGCGGAGACGCTAAAGAAGACGTTGGAATTGAGAATGAAGAGAAAAGAAAGAGGGAGAGTAGCGAGGCTGCCGACAGACTGAGGGTTGTTTGCGTCCTTGCCTGTAATGCTGTCAAAAGTGTCATAATAGTGCCGAGTGCTTCTTCAATCATAAAGCATATGGCGGAGCAGGGAGCCAATTAGCCTCGCTCTCACCAGACTCTTTGCTCCTCAGAGACTCTCAGCCTCAGTCTGCACACACTGGCAAAACCGAGCTGCTGGTAAACACACTCCATTGAAAGAAACAACCAGGATGTTTACACAGGCCGAGTCTCCAAGGAGCGGGAGCTGCTGAGCTGGACCAATCGCAGCAGCCATCCACTTCCCAGCAGCCAATGGAGGCCCTGTTTTTCTCCTCGCCTGGCCAATGGGCGCCAGTTCTGCAAACTCTAAGCCAATGGTAGGGAAGAAGTGCCTGTAACCATGCAACAGCGAGCAACCTGGATGCACGCTGGAGTGTGGAGTTCTGCTGCCGCACAGCTGCCACTCAGCCTGCCGTGCAGCTACAGAGAGGCAGTACAAAAATATGAGAGCATGGGGAGCACGTGGGGAGAAAGTTATGGATGCGGCTCTGAGCCGGCCGCACCCAGCACCACCAGCTGCACCAGCAGGAGGGAGAAAAAAGGGTCAAGTGCATTCCATTAAACTGTGCACATTTTGAGACCTGCCACAGAAATGACACAAAGTCGGTAGGGTCTTGAATCGTACATTTAAAATTATTTAAATCGGAATCAGCATTAGACTGAAGTTCAGTTTTGTCACAAATGTGTGAAAAGAAAAACAATACCTGTAGGGGCAACCTGGTTACAGGAAGAACAAATACTTGAAGCCTTGAAGGCTAAAACTAAAACAGGTTTTCAAATCTTTCAGAGCCCTTCAAGCCTTTCAGTCGTGGCAATCCCATTGTTCAGTATTTTAAGGCTTAAGGACATGCGGGCAGTCAGTACAACACGGCATGCAACCGGAACTGAGTCTTTTTCCTTGGCAAACATGAATATGCTCCCGTGTGCCTAACGATGCCTGATATCAATATACACTAACAGTAAGAGTAGATTAAATATGTGAGTTAAAATTCCACCTGTAGGGTCTCACCTCGGTGACTGACTTGGCAGTAATGTGCCAGGAACCCTAAAGAGACCTTAATAATCCCAGATGACATGACTCCAGCATTTAAACACATCTTAATGTGACTTGAAGGTTTATATAACTGTCCTCTGAACCTTTTAAATAACCAAGTGATATATTTTTATGTCTTTGTCACAGCAGCTAAAGGCTGACTGAGTCACAGACCTGCGACATGCAGTCTGCTTTAAAATCGACCTCACATCCGTCGGGGTCACTGCAGCAGATCGCTGCAGCAGAGAGCAAAAGGTGTGGTTTAAAAAAAAAAAACACGCACATCGTTTAAAAGCGTTGCCGTAACTCTCTCTCCTCCTGCATAAGTGCGTTCTCCTCTCCAACCCGTATCATCTCACATGTGGTGAAATCCAAACTCTATGGCGCCACGCTCCTGACGGCTGATTGGCTGGACTGCAGCTCTGATCCAAGGATCTGATTCGTTGTTGCTAAGCAGTGAGGAGCCATCCAGAGTGAAAACAAGACAGCATGGTCCTACTAACTACCAGCTAACTCCTTGTTTTCAACCTCCCCTCCCTCCCTTTCTCCCTCTCTCAGAGTATCCCACCTTTTTGCCTCTGCCCCACCCATACTGCAGTGCTGCAGGACTGGTCCTGTTGACTTACCAGTATAGCCAATGACCCAATTAATTGACACCTACTGATAAACAAAACTGGTTTTAAATAAGACTCACAATCGCGTTGGTGAGGAACTGGTTAGTATTTCTGTCACTACACACGGTTATAACACAACCTGCACACATCTTGCCAAATGAGTCATGATCTCTTCTATGACCCAGGCAGCATTCATCAAGTGCAGAAAAAGTCACTAAAGGTCATCGCATCCCAACATCAAAAACTGCTGGTCAATTTTTAGGCAACTCCATTACACTAAAACAGTCACTTATATATTATTAGAGAAAGCAACAAAATAAGAAACAGCTGAATAAGAACAAAAAAAAAAAGCACCAGACATGGATAAAAACAGAGTTACATAAGGACATAAGGAATAGACAAAGAGGATAAAATAGGTTAAAAGAGATTATATAAGCTTGTTTGAAGTGACACTGAGTGTGGTAACTAGAGTTCAGACCTCTCTAATATGAAACATTCACTGTACATGGACTGAGTTTAAAGAACTAGGTTTTAAGTGCTCGATTAAAACTTCCCAGAGGGAGTTCAATCAACTTCATCTTGACCTGTTATTTTGGGGACAGTTTCTATTAATAAAACCCACAACATCTCCCTAGTTACAGAGAGCAGACTACTGAAAGAAAGTAAGGGGAAAAAAAAAAAAAAAAAAAAACAAGGAAATGATCGCTCCCCTCCCAAAAAAGGAGAAAAAAAAACCTCCTCCTCCTCCTTTACCTAACTATAGCAAGACCCATGCGGCCAACTCAAATTCTGAGCACTAGCCCATCTCTCCGATGCAATTGGCCGACAAGTCGCCCGACTTGGCCGATTGGCTGTTGCTAAGCAGTAGGCTGGTGGGAGCCAGCCGGCGAGCACGGCGACCCAGAAGAGTTGTTGCCCCTACAGCGCCCTGAGGGGGGTAAGAGGGGGGTGGGAGAGGGTACAAAAGGGTGGGGGGGTGGGTAGCGGAGGGGGGAGCAGGTTCAAACAAAGCTGCTGTCCTCGCTCCTCTCACCTCCAAGTGCTCCCTAAGGTGCTGGAGGCCCCGACGGAGCACTCACTGGCAGAGACATCAAACCTGGCAGCACCGTCGCATGCATGATTCGCACACACGAGCACACACACACGAGCACACGCACGCATGCACAAACACACACACACACACACACACACACACACAGACAGATGTAAATACCAAGTCTCCAGAGCGGAGTTTGCAACGTATAGATGGGAGCATTAAAAGTGAGGTGACAGCCATCAGCAGACATGACAGCAGCTCATGTCACAAACTGAAGGACGGATCAAAGCTAACATCTAGAATATTTATAGATTACAGGATAAAGGATCGGAGGAGGGAACGGGAATAAAGAAAAAAAGGAAAAGAAAAATAAAGAAAAAAACAACTGCAACTGACAGAAACCAAAAAAATGTTGACATTTGAGCATAGACTGGTTTTCAAGCTGTCCGCACAGAATGTTTTCAAGAATCTGTGTCTGAAGTCCTCCACTCCAAAATCTAATTTGGAAGAAAATAAAAGGGCTTTACTAGAAGTCTATTCACTTAAAAACCAGATCCAGGCTGTGACGGTTTTGAGATTGTCCACAAAGTTACCGGGATCCTTCAAAAGTGGAGTAAGTGGTCATGTGTCACGAACAAGGTCATAATTCTTTTTTTTTTTTTTTATAGTTTTAAAATATGATATAATATAATATAATATAATATGATATAAAAAAAATAAAATTAATAAGTGTGTGTTATCATTATTATTGTCACAGGGTGGCACTCAGACCATTATCACAAGACCTGGTCTGTTTAACTTGGAACAGCAGCCTTGTAAGGTCACAAAAGGAAGTGGTGAAATGTTTTCAAAAGACCGACCTGATTAATGCCGGATGTAGACACAATTACCTCCCAAAAAGTGTTCAGGTTTACTGTTTCAGACCCAGTAACAGAGACTTTCCTCTCTATTTGTCCTATTTTAAGTCCAAGTTCAACGTCATTACTTGTTTCAATGTTTAAAATCTCTATTGTCAACACAAGACGGTTTTCTGTTTGCAGTACTGCCCTGTGCAAGTCATACTGTTGCAGTGATACAGAACAACAACGTGCTCAAAATGAATTGATTCTTGACAGATTTTTTTCCCCCCCTTTTGCTGTAAATGTGTTTTCTGACATTTAGGAAGTCTTTTTTGTTTAAATTGGCCCATTTGAAGGGAAACACACCTAAATCATGTTTCATTTCTTGTTACATTTCATAAGTTCAACGACAATGCTCTTGACAGATGGATGGAAACAGAGCATGGAGTAGAGTATATACTCATGGGGCCACATTAAAAAAGTGATGTGTACGTGTGAAGGTAAGGGGAAGCATAAGGGAAGGATAAAGTGTAAGCATGAGAGAGAGAATTAATACAAGAGACAAAGAGAATAAAAACAACAAAGAGACAGACTTCAACAAAAAACAGACATAGAGAGAGACTGGGTGTGATCATAGGTCTTACAGTGTTTTGACACTTGAAAAACAGAAAACCTTCCTCAAGTTCATTAATTTCTTATTTCAGCAAAATCTGCATTATATTTTATACATCTTTGTTGTTGTTTTACACACAGGCTTTTTGATGAATAATTTACCTGCTCATTCTTGTATCTGCCTCACGAGCTACTTTGTTAATTCTTTATCTTGTTGACTTCTACATATCAGTGTAACTGTTTGTTATTGTGATGTTAGTAAATTCCTACCCTGTGTGGCAGCATTTTAAAAAGTTTCAGAAATAAAACAATGTCATTATTTAGGAAATCAGATAAGTACAAACATGACCTTTTGTGAGCTCAATATTTCTAGACTGTTTTAATTGTAATAAACCAAAACAAAAAGAGAGAGAAATCAGAACTTTTAATGCTATGTATACTAATGTATTCTAAACATATTACCCAAAAAGTGCTTAATATAAGATGACTCAAAGCCAGTAAGTGGCGCCAGACAGACTGTGAATATGGAAGAAAGATCATGAGTGAAAAACAACAATTGAAAGTGGGAGGTAGAGACTTTGACAAAGTAAGACAGGAAGAGAGAATGCAGCAGAAAGTGACAGAAACAGGTAGACATACTGTGCAGGAACAGATGCAGGCACAGAAAGCGAGCAGTGGCAGGGTGTGACCAGCAGCAGGATGAACGCTCAGGAGTTTTCCTGCAGCAGCTGAGGTGCCTGGCAGGGGAATAGCCCGCTCCTATCCGAGCAAACTGCTCTGCTAATTACATTCGATTTCTTCTTTATACTGTAGTGCAGATGACAGGCAGGAGCCTTATCCTCCTCCAAGTTTTTCACCATGCGTTGCCCTTACACCACAGTTATTTCACCATCACTTTTATCCTGATAAGTTTGAGTCCTTGGTGGTTCACTAGGTGTAAACTGCAAGCTACTTATTGTCTGCCTGTGTAGTGGTGTACACCAAGGTTTTATTCTTCTAACACCATGTAAAAACATTTTTTTTTTCCCCTCTGTCAAACGACATATACGACAACTAATCAAACCTGTTCCTCTCAACTTGAGCTTTGTGGGGCTGACTGCACAGTGAGCTCGGCGGCTCCCTGTTTTGACAAAGCTGGGCTTGCATGACATCCCAAATAAAAATAAAAAAAACCAGCACGTTTCTAAGACTACACAGAGAATAATTTAGTGAGGGATCTGATATGTTTCATCAAGGAAAAGCACTGAAATAAGAATGATTCAAGAAGTTGTATTACAGTCAGAAGCACATGTAATGGTTTTGGTTTAAAAAAAAAACAAAAACAAAAAAACATGGCAGAGAGAAGGAGCATCATGAAGAACACGCTGCGCCAGACATCTAAGGTGGGCGTCAAACCTACTGTTTACCAAGGAAGACAAAATCAATGCCCTACCCACTGCACCAAGAACTGCATCTCACTTTGGGCAGAGGCAGCAGGTCTGACGGGGTTCAGTAAACCTGTGATCTGCGTAAAGCAGTCAACTTTCGACTAGCAGGATCCTGGGGATTTTCTCAGCAGAGTGACATGCCTTTGCCTGATAATACATCATAAAATGCAAACTCTGTCTGCCATGTTTCAGTTGTATTCTAGGTACGTGAGCAGAGCACACACTAAATGTTTGCTTTTTTCCACTTACGACAACTGCTTTCAGCCCGTGCATGAGACGAATTCCCTCTTTGGTGCGCTAAGACTCATCTTAAGCAAAACAACTCTACTTAACTTCTCTTTTGTTAAGTAACAACAGATCCCGCAGTCGGGCAGCATCACAACACATGAAGGCAAATGCTTTAGCTCAAGGGTGAAATCTTAATCCTTGTGCAAGCAGAGCCACTTTGAATGACCACAAACATTTTCACTTGCTTCTTCTGACAAATTCCCAATAAACTGCGGTTCATTACATAAGCAGACTCCTACCTTATTTAAACTTTACTTGCCTGGGCTCATATGAGGCCTATCTGCTGACCGAGGGGGGGTCATGAGGGGATGATATCCCTGTTAGTCGATTAGGGATGTTCCATTCATGTACTGTGAGTGTTGTATGATAACAAATGGAAAGCAGCAATTTGCTTCCACAGTCCAATGTCAATGTCAATTGAATGGGAAAGGGGGGGGGGTCTGCCATGAACTACCGGAAACAAATTCCGATGGTCTCACCCTTCACATCACATCGCGCTTGTGCTAAAACGGAAATTGGTTTATCCATGACATAAATTTGTGGACCCGGCTGAACCCACGACCGCAGAGGGCATTAATGCTTGAGTGACACGACAGGATTA
This sequence comes from Xiphias gladius, assembly GCF_016859285.1. Classification (NCBI taxonomy): domain Eukaryota; kingdom Metazoa; phylum Chordata; class Actinopteri; order Istiophoriformes; family Xiphiidae; genus Xiphias; species Xiphias gladius. The sequence continues at coordinate 23,437,087 of NC_053409.1, forward strand.
TAACGTTACCCGTGCTTCCACTGGGGGGGTCGAAACTTCCGCTCCCGGCGAACGGTCAGTTTCCTCAGTTTCACCGAGGAAAACTTTGAAAACAACCGCCCCAGCCTGCTGTCAGAGCGCAGCACTCGCCAACTTTCTGCTCGATGAAATGAGACTTGTTTTGCCCGGACATGCCAAGCAGGACGTAACGTACAGTCTACTCTCCAACAATGATCACTTTTATCAACACACGGTGGCTTGTATGTAGCATAACCACAGATAAAAACCTCTCAGCTAGCTCTAGCTGTCCGCATATGCCCGAGTGTTTTTCCTACGTCCGCAATTTCCATCCAAACTTTGATCAGAACTCTGCGCCCATTATCGGACGACAAGACAAACTCGCTCGTCAGCATCGTGTTTTTTTCCGGCTCTGAGCTCTGACAGTTCGCTGTGCCGCCTGACATTTCTTCCAGGAGAATTTATCAAGAGCGTGGGGGAGATGAGCCGAGGAAATACGCGCTAAAACACGGTTTATGGGCCGAGGGGAACACAGGCAACCGCATCCACAACAAGATTTGAGTGCGGTGCTGAGGCGGAGGAATACTCAGCATGCACGATAGCTAGCTAAACAGCCGGCGAATGCGACGTTTTAGCCAGTTAACTTTAACCGAATTGTGTTTTTCATGCTTTAGTTTTGTTAATTTCGTCATTTCGGAGGTCATACGCATTTTTGCAGGTGCTGAATACGCGTGTCACACCGAATGTGTCCGATAATGGGTGTCTAGCGGCTAGCCTTCCGTTACACTTGACTTTTTTTTTTAATAAAAACAAATTACCTTGTCGATCGGACGTTTCCGTTACTTTCTCCATATGATTCATCAGCCTCCCCGGTCGACCCGTTCTCGTCGTCCTCCACGGTAACGTCTGCTCCACTGACCGGGGCGCCTACGTTCTCCAAGCCCCGCTCCATGACTCTTGCACCATCTTCCTCCGAGGTCAAACCTGCAATCCGGGTGGCGGACCGCAGCTCCCTCCCGATGGCGGAGCCCTGAGCTTGCGAAGTCCCGAATCCGATGAACGCTTTCAGCAACAGCAGGAGCACCAGGGAAATGCTCACGTTTCCAAAGTGAAGCCCCCTTTCCATTTGTAAGACTGGCACATTAGTGAAATATGAGATTTACATGCCAATGGCCTTGTAAATCTTAACATAAAAAACTTAAAGTGCAAAAGAAAAACCCTGTAACTTCAAAAAAAAGTCAGTGTTGTCTTACAAAACGCCCTTTCAAATCTGTTCCTTAAGTAAACATAAACAGCCACTGGGACACCATGTTATTCCCTTTATACTTCACTCGACTTGCCTTGGTAACGATAAGTCCCGCCTTGTTTCTACACGAGGATTGGACAGTAAAATCCCAACAATCGTTAAAAATTCATGTAACCCTTTCTCATTGGGCCATTTGTTGCCAATCACACATACTCTCATACTAAGCAGAATACGATTGCATCAGACATCTGTCACTCAAAGGGGCAGGCTCGGAACGTGTCAGCCTCCCAAACAGTGCACTCCATTGGCTAATCCGTCGTCAGTCAAAACTACGCAGGCGCACTGGCGGCTGCCACACGACAGGGCGCACAAGGTGACGCAAAAGAAAAAAAAAAATTTCCCGATGGCGTTTCCTGTGGCCGACGCATGATTCGGTGGCATGTGTCGTCGTCCGTCCAATGGGAGAGACAACGCCGATAAAATGCAACGCTATTGGTCGAGTTGTGCCGTCCCCGGTGACTTAATATAAGCACTAGATTCGCTATTTCAGCTGTCATTCATGAGTAGTTGTCAGGACAGCCGACATGAAAGCACCAACGTGGCTGTAGTGTAGATGATGGGTACAGTTCCTGTTCCTGATCACGAGTTAGGTTTTTTTTTCTCCCCCCCCACTTTGTGTTAAACAGCATGATGTCAGCAAGCCACTCCAAAAACATTATTTTTATTTTTTTTTTAAAAGTTAATTTATGTAAAACTGCATGAAGCTTTGAGGCTCCTTAGTTGTGTTTTAATAAACATGCAACACGTGACAGTTACTTTTAAACGTATCCCATAAAGCACTCGTGGCGGTACCTATGGTCAACGCATGTAGGAGACGCTGTAGAACGACTTCCGGTGGTATAGGAGGTTACCGTGAACCCGGTTTGCTCGGCTAGCAAGTAGGCGCTTTGCAGCGGAATCTCGCCCCCCCAAGTGGCCATAAAGGGGAACAGCACGATCAAGGTTTTTCCTTCAACTGTCATGTTTGGCTGGAAAATCCATTTCCCACCATCTCCCACCGTCTTTGACGTGAAATCTCGTACTTACAAAACAATACAGGCTCGGGTCATCAAAAACAATGAAGCAAATATATTTTCTCGTGTACCGCCAATGATTTTTCCAAGGCCCTCAACTAAAACATTTTTTTTCATTAGCGATTAATCTGTTGTTTATTTGATGATTAATGGAATGGCATATAAGTTATACGAAAACCCAAGTTGATATATGCTTGTTCTGTCTGACCCACAGCCCAAAACGACAAAAACCACAAACAATTCTTTACAGATTTGTTGCCAGTTTATTTTTTTGTGATGAATGACTTATTGTTTCTGCCGTAGCATCTAGTTTCTGAACCAACTCTGCTCCATCACATCATGTTATTTATAAAACAAAAACAGAAAACTGACAAGAATGAGTCACCAGAAATAAAACAAGGAGGCGTACTGGTATAATTTTGGTCCTGTATTGACTAACAAAGGAAACAGTACCTTCACAGCAAAAATTATCATCACAGTCAATTGGTAGAGAAAGAAATGCTGGTGCAAACACAGGGGCCACTTATTCTCAGTTCAGTTAACTTTTACTTTGTCTACGGGCCACTCGGGGTTCTACATCCTGAAATCCAGCCACTTTCCTCTGATTTATGAGAGTAGTATTAGACCGGAGAAGAATCAGATTGCTCGTACCTAATAACCGTGGCTCGTAGACAAATGTGCCAGCCAATTGCATTTGCTTGCTTGTATTAAATTTCCCAGCCTCGACGTTCTCCGGAGTCTCTCACAGCTGCACATACAAAAATAAAACCAGAGGGTAAGGCGTGATGAGCCAGAAGCAGAGAGAGGATCTGCAAATCCACAATGAAAGATATCAATCACGTGGGGGGGGTGAAAAAGAAAGAAAAAAAAAAAAAAAAGACAAACGATCACTAATTTTAAAATAAATGATGGTTTCTCTGAACAGTAAAAAGGAACTTGACTAGTTGAATCTTTGAGAGAGGGGATTCTGCGGGGAAGGGTGTAGTACTGTTTGGGAAAAATAAACTCCAAGTACAAAGTAAACTTGGCTGCACACTGAGCGTAAGATTTTATTCATCTCCATCTCCTGCATTATACAGTTTTTTTTTTTTTAATTCAATATGACCTGTAATTAGAGATAAAATGAAAACCTGACCAGATATGAAATGTCTTGGATGTTTCTTTGAAAGAGCTGAACACAAATTAAACCAATCTTCAGAGAATCATCTTTTATCCTTAATTATATCCCATTTTTCTGGACACATTTACATACTGAATTGTCTTTCCTAAAACTGCATGGTGCAGCTTCAAGCGAAATGTTTGCTGCGATGCCGATGTTGCTGTAGGCAGTTGTTACAACAACATTACCGGCTACTCCACCAATTCATTTTACTTCATCTGAAACAAAGAGGGCGCTCTATTGCTTTGGCGTGCCAAGGCACATAAAATGTACATGTGGTCGCATTGGTTCGTGTGTGAGCTACACAGTTCACCGTTAAAAGTGACACTTAAACAGCATAACTGCCAATCACCGCTACCATAAAACATTCATTTAGGTTTAAGTTTTTTGACACAAGACTTCCTGTGACCGGACAGCGTGTGTGAGGAATAAAGAGACCGTCATGCAAGTGACTTACAGGCACAAAAACGGAACAAGCACAGTGGAGTCAGTACATGCGCAGACGTACACACAGTGTGTTTTGTTAAACAGTGAGGCTGTTGGCTTCCGGCCTGCTGGACTTGACCATTGTGACTACATGAAACCCTGTCGAAACCGAGAAGAAACCACAAAGGTTTCTCAAACTCTGTCTTTACTCAGAGCAGGAAACCAGATCATTTGGTCGATGGCAACAGTGGCTAAAATTCAACAGCCACGGAGAGCTACATTTGAACTGCTTCATCATAAACTAGGTAGCCAGCTGGCCAGCGGAATTAACGCGTTAAAACCTTGAGCTCAAATTTTCCGTCCGGCTCTGCTCACAGCGAGTGCGCCAACGGTGAAGGAATCTCTCCAACAGAATGGAGTCGCTTTGCAGATTAACGCAGAGAAAAACACCTGTCTGATCTGTACCGACGTCACTTCCACAAGGACAAAGTCTATCTAAACAACGGAATATCTGAACCCGTTGGCGAATGTAGCTGAACGGTTGAGACGTTTAAAATTTAAATCACTTTACTGTCACAAAATGATGAGAAATGAGCCGCACCACTGGTGGACGAGACGACAGAGCAGATAACCCAGAATTTTGATTCTGCTGTGATGTCTCCGCGTCCGTGCCAGCGAAACATACGTTGCGTTTCATTACGGCCCGGACAATGTGACTTGTATTTCTAACACGATAACCAAATAATGGAAGCTTCCTACCTGCACCGCAGGGTTTCCCATAATTGTCATTGATCTCATTCATTTTTGGAGCTTCTTGCTGTTTAAAAGTATCATATTAGAGAAATTTATTTCCCTTGGAAGAAAAGTATAACTTCTTTATGTTGTGCTATATAGTTCGCATTAATTCCTCCCTAATTAAGACTTAAAGGCATATCAGCTTTTTTTTACTGCTTACAATGTCTTGAGCTTTCACTTGGCTGATGGACTTGTGTGTGCAGCAGCCTGGCAGATGATAATAGTTTGATGTATGATGATGAGCTTTTCAAATATAGCTTTAATAGCATGATTTCTTTTTAAAAAGGACTGAAATTATTACCTCAAGGCACACATTAGTTTCGTTCTGCGGCACTGCATTGACTCACCACACTGGTGGAGAACCATCGCACTGCAGACGTTCGGTCAAACCCGCTAATTACAGGAAGAGCCAACGTTCCCAGTGTGACCAGGCAGCCAAACTGAGCAACAATACATACAGGAAAGAAGAAAGAAAAAAAAAAAACTAAAACACAACACGAAGTGTATCAGATGTACTTGATTTTACTCATCAGGCACTTTAAAACTCGCAGAATCAGAAGCACCACCTGCGGGATGAGAAAAACTAAAGTGACCCTGAATTTGTGTCTGGTTTCGAGATGCGTGAAAACTTCCCTGCTACGGTTTCGTCCAGTTCTGCTGGAGGCGCAGCTCTGTCCAAACCCAGAGACCAGGCGTAAATCGTGAAAACGGCACTTGCGGGGGAGAGGTGAGGTCATTCGAGAAGAGGGACGACCGTGGGTATGGCGAACGCGTCAGTGGAGTGGAGGATCCCGAACCTGCACGCTTCCGTCCTCCATCCCAAAGTAGGCCCGTTCAGCCATGCCGACGAAAAGGCCCGTCTCCACCACACCTGAGGAGGACACAGAGAGAGACACTGAGCGTTTTGTTGGACAAGAGTGGTCAAATCCACTTTTTAAGGCAAAGCAAACATTTCCTAAGGTCTTCCTCTGGGCTGCTGGTTTTGCACCTTTCAAAACGTACGTCGGCAGCAGATTACACAACTTCTCACCTGGAATCATCTTGACTGCGGTGTTGACTTCCTTCCAGTTCTGAGCGTGCTCGAACTTCCAGTCCAGGATGAAGTTGCTGTTGTCAGTGACCACGGGACCCTGAGAGCCAGGCAGACACAGGTCAGATCCCAGGCACGTGCCAAAAATCATTCACAGATACCTGTAAATGCTAATCTGACACCCAGACAGCTGCCAGGAAAGTTCCTGAGACGGAAATGTGTTAAAAACACTAAGGACATTCGTCACACAACTAAAATGTTGTGATAATTGGTCAATTACAGTTTTTCAAAGACAGGTAATTACAGTTTTTCGCTGAAAAAAACAAAACAAAAAAACAAACAAAACTGTCCAGGACTTTGTTTTTTCTGGTGCACTCTGAGTCAGGACGAGAGCTGAGAGGTTACAATAAATCTGGGAACAACGGTTGTATTAAAAACTGAATTCAATACACACATTCCTTTACCTCGATTGGGAGGCAACAGCTTCACAGTTTAAAAAAAACAAACAAAAAAACCAAAAAACAACTTATACGAGGCCTGACTTTGATAATTATGAAGCGATGACGTGTGACTATGAGGAAAATGTTGACTGAATAACAGCGGGCCTGTAATCGTCAAGGCTTCCTGGATGAACACACTGGGACCTGTCCACGCGTTAACACACACACGGCTTCCAGGCTCAACGGTCAAAATGAACGGTAAGTGCACAAACAGCCAGAACAACAGAGCGACACTCCTGTCTCTTGCTGCACGTTGTTCATTTCAGAGAACAGAGTAGGATGTAAATCGTTAAAAGCTCTACTCCACCGACTGTTAATGAGGCAGGTTTTTTTGTTTTGTTTTCTGTTTTCAGCGCTAACTTTCCTGTTTCACTGCTGTCGTAAGCCTTTCCTTTAAAAAGGTACCCTGCGGAGTTTTCTGAGTTTTTTTTTTTTCTTTAAGTACTTTAAATCCTGAACAGGGTCTGTCCTAAAACCCACACACATTCAGTGCTAGTAAATATTCAAGTGGCTCCTTGTGCGACATGTTTCCGGTAACTGCCGCAGTGTCCGAACGCCTGCAAACACTGCAAGCGCGTGGAGGTTTATCAGAGCTCAATGGGACACACTTGACTAATAAGGACGTCCCGTCGCTCACGGAAATACTGTGCATGGCACGACTGAGCTCAGGCGATTTTACTATTGTACCGTTACAATGAGATGACAGTTAAAAAACTCCCTTCGAGGGGCCCAGGAGGAGGAAAACGATGTGTAAAGCACTTCGAGGCGTTCTCTAGAAGCATGTAGGTCTGCCACTATAACATTGTATTGATTTGATCTTTTCTGTCTGATATCATTTTCAAGTACGGAACCTATTACTTAAAGTCCTGGATATGAGGAAGCATCTAATATTGATGTTGACCGTGTGAAAAACTGGCTCTGTAGCGCTACTAGAAGTCAAGAAACCCCACGGGGTGCCTTTAAGCTCACACACAAGTCTGGAAAAACGTAGTTACATTTGGATCACTGCAGCCATTTCACTCAAGGATCTGGTCTAGTGCGGCCTGCGATGACTGAACAGGTAGAGGTTCGTTCAGTGTCTTGCTCAGGGACACTTAGGCTGTTCTAATGACCGGTGACCTAGAGGGACACTTTGTCCACTATTTCACCCTCTGCTGGACACTTAAAAGAATAAAAATGCAGGGTTAAAATGTAATGTAAAAATGCAACGTGTTGTGAGGAAGACCCCCCATAAAAAGCTCATATGGCCTAAAATAATGCAATGCTTATCTATGCTGGTTTAGCTGCTCTGATCCTTTCTGGGAAGGCGGGAAAAGGTATCGCCACCCATTATTCTCAACCTGGACCTTCAGGACCACCACAGGCCCCTGGAAAGCAACCCTGTGAGAGCACGAAGAGCTAAAAAGCTTTGAGCAACAAGAAGAATTGGGAAATTGCTGCTGTAACGAACAGAGAGCCGGTATGAAGACGGCGAAATAAGAGAAGTTCTGGGCACAGAAGTCGAGCCACTCCTCCCCTTACCGCTTTACTGACAGCCATCCGCAAGTTGGCCTCCCCTCCAAAGCACTTGGCTATCATCCTGGAGACAGGAACGTACGCCATGGGGATCACCTCAATAGGAACTCCCTTTTTCCACTGCTGGCCCAAAGCCTTGGAGTCCTTCCTGGGAGGAGAAAACGATACAAAACAGAGGAGAATGCGTAAAGATATCTGGACGAGCTAAAAGAAAAAAAAAACCACACCACAAACACAAAATTCTTGATTCCCTTTTTCACGGCTTTGCTAATGCAGTCTAACACAAAGATGCGATTCAAGCCTCGTCACAACCTACGAGCCAAAAAGCTTCAATTATAAACCACCAAGCAAATCCACCGTTTTCTTCTCAAAGTAAACTAGCAAACACAAACCTGTAGTCGGCAATGACAACGAAATGTTTGGCGCAGCCGGCCACAATCTTCTCCTGAGTCAGGCAGCCGCTGTGTGAGACAGAGAAGGAGGCGTGAGGCAGCTCTCAGAAGGCACACAGGTGAGGTTCTGGCCTGACCTGACCTGACCCGTCCTGTACTCACCCTCCGCCCTTGATCAGTGTCAGGTCTGCGTCCACTTCGTCTGCTCCGTCAATCGCCACGTCCAGCTGTGTGGTAGGAAGGTAGAGAAGAAACGACTCACTACACGAGCAGAAAACAAGGCCACAGACACGGCGAACGGACTCTTGGGCCGTTCTCTGCATTTAGCATCTGCAACAGCGTCAACGTTTCATCCACGCTTTGCTTTCCAGCATTTTTTTTTTTTTTTTTTTTAAACAAAGCTCCAATTCAGGCTGGCCCGGGCCCGGGCGCCGACACGGCGTGCCCCTTTCCCCCGGCTTTCGGATTCATTCGTAACGAGCTCATCCTACCTCCGGGTGCCGGTCCAGATCCGACAGCGCGAGGCCGTGCTGCAGAATCAGCTGACGAGCCTGTGGCAGGACGGGAGAGGACGTGTGAGACAGAGCGACAAGGACAAGCAGTGATACCAGTTTTTTTCTTTATTTATGTCAGAAATGTAGGATTTACTAATTCTTCTCTTGCAAGTCACTCGTAATGTGTCCGGACGCTCGGAACCAACCTGGAAGGAGGTGGGGACACACACGAGGTTGAGCTTCTCCTGACGCACTCTCTCCGCTGCAAACAAAAACAACACGCACACTGCATGGGTGCCGCTCCACGCGTTTAGCTATTCACTGCACCAGAGACAGGTTAACTGACATATCCAACCTAAAACACACCACATTTAGAGATCATTCCATTCTGAGCACCAATCGCTGTCTTGAGTCTTTCCAGCGGTCTCACTCACCCAATCTGTCCACGGCGTAGACGATGGTCGACCCGCTGCCCACTCCAACCGCCTGGTTGTTCTGCGAGACACAGAGAGGCACAAACTCACACAACCGCGCGGCGAACGCTTCGCACCGGGTCCCGCCACGAGCCGGCGCTCCCTCCGGCAGCAGGACACGGGACAACGGGCCGGTCTGGAAGAACGGAAGGTGCGCGCGCCTTGGGAAAATTACGCACCAAATTCGTTAATAACTGTTTGGATTTTTTTTTTTTTTTGGCCACAAGTAATGAATAATGTTATATAATAAAGACATTTCTAGGGAGCCAACCACACGACACACGTTGCCGATGGAGGGAGTTTTGCCGGCGCTATTTTCGTGACATCCGGTTTTATCAACGTACCGATCAAAGATGTTCGCGATGCCGCGGTTCCACGTGACCCCCTGGGTCCTTTTCCCGACCTTTCGCGAGCTGTCAGGAGGTTGCGGGTGTCTAAGCACGTGGGAAGGGCAAACAAACCTGCCGGCTAGCGGCTAACACTAGCGCGCTTCGAGGCGCCGTCGGTATATTTCGGTCCTTAATGCCGAGACAAAGTCGGCCAGCTGCACCGGGACAAGCACGCCTAACGCGGGGCTAATGCCCTCCCAAAGTGTGCAGGTTAGATAACGGTCGTAATTAACAAAGCCGGGCTAGCGTCAACGTCCCCCATGCGAGCCAGCTTTGCTAGCTCGAAGCCCGCGAGCGTGAAGCTAGAGTGAACAAACGGCTGTGTTTTCAGTCGACCCGGTGGAAGAGGCGAGCCGGGCCGCCCCCGAACACCCCGTAGCGAGGCGAACTAGCCCCGACAGGGGCGCCGGAGCGGCCCCGCCGTACCTGGACGTGGTTATCTACGGCGGCGTACGCGGCCAGTTTCTTCGCCTCCTCTGCCATGTTTGCAGCGGACCGACTGAGCGGACGCGCGCGTGTCTGTCTGCTGCGAGCCGCTTCCTGCCCCCGGGACGCCGAGGAGACAAATCCGGCTGCGAGGTTACCGAGGCAGGCCCGCCCCTGGGGTCTCATGACCCGGCCCACGGCGTCAGGAACTCGGGAGCGGTGAAAGGGAGCCCCGAGTGGCGTTGCGCCGTTGACTCGGCGTTTTGCCGTCTGCGCCTCCGCCTGTCCGGTTCGGCAGGACTTGGAGATCTGCGGTAATCCGCGCAGGTACGGCACGGCAGCGACGCCACGCACGAACGGCAGGTGCCGCGTTCAGAAAAGGCTCGCCGTCTCGTCAGACGGGTGTATCGTTGCACCCAACCGATTTACCGAAGTGAGGGCAGAAACATTTCTCCGTATTATGCAATGCAGGTCGACAGCACCACAAACTACATCCGCCTGAATGACCGTAGCGCTGAACCGGCACCTCCCTAAAGCAGTTTATAACCTTCATGGACGGAGGATCTGTGGCAGGGCTGTTGCCTTGGGCTGCGTCAGTCCTGGCAGGGTTTACCCAGTAAACTGCCGGCTGAGCGTGTTGGCGTGCGCGGGGTTGCGCACTGCACCGACACGCTCACGACGATCTCCACGGAGCCCCGGTGAGGCCCGAAAGTCGAGTGTTTTTTTTTTTCCGGGGGCCGGCGCCGGCGGGAAAGCCGTGGGCCTCTCCAATATCCGGGTGGTTCATCCTCTGGGGAGCACGAGAGCGCTCAGCGATTTCCGCAACGTTCCTATTGGACGACGAGATTTCTTGGGCGTCAAGTCTAAAGTTTTCTGTCAAAGGGGAGGAGGAAGAGGAAAAATTAAACAATTTTGTTTTTGTTTTTTAATTGAATTGTCTGAGCAGCAGGAAGCTTTTCAGTATATTTCCTAACTGCTACCGTATCATATAAATTAGATTATTATTATTATTATTTTTTCTTGTCTACATCAGCCGAGAACCACTGCAGCCGTTACAGTTACAGCCTTCACCAATGAGACTCATTCAGATCTATAGACATTTGTTGTGAGCAGATACAGGTGTTTATTAATATTTATTAATATAGAAAAACTCAGTTGTAATAATAATTGGAGAAGTTATAAATGCTGATGAATACTGCACATTTCATTAATAGAACACGATGCGTCCTTATATTTTCCTACAACTACATCATAGTGTGTCGTAACCGTTATATAAGATAATAACCTTTATATAACATATATAAAATGTTTACATATAGCTTATAAATGTTAAACAGGGGGACTTGAAGTAAAATTTTACAAAACACAATATTCAAAAATGACTTAAATCAGGAACTACGTGATGGAAGTTTTGCGAAAACAAGACGACGAGTCTGACCTGACACAAATGCCGGCGGTTGAGTATCTCCGCATCAGATTTGTGTACCGTCAATACACTGCCTACTTTATGTGACCCTTCGGCACTTAATCTCTTGACCCTTTGCGGGGCCTTTAAAATGGAACAAAGCGTGGGTCGAAGGGACATTGTGTCCTCTGAAAAGCTATATTTCAGCTATATATCAAACATTGTTAGCGTCTCAGAGACACCACAATAAACACAAGCAAACGTGAAAATTTACATCACTACTACTTTTTTATTTGGCAAACAGCTTGAGATAGTCTCTTTTTCAGTGTACAGTATATATATATACTATAGTAAACCAACACATTTTGTTTGATAACCATTTTTTTCTCATTTTTACATATTACAGCTTACAAATATAGCTGATCTTTTTCACAAAATTGCAGATTCTGTTCGACACCTAAATTAGTATGCTATATAAAAATCCACACATCTTACATTCATGATTAGAAAAAGTAGGCTATATGAAATCAGGAAAAGAAAAGAAAGAAAGTAAACAAAAAACAAAACACCACAGTACGCAATTTCAAACGAATCCAAATAGGGGGAGGGGAGTCCAGGTTTCACAAACAGTGTAGTATGTCTTCCACTCTGAATCCAATGTTTAGTCCTCTGAGAGAAGTTTGCTGCTATTCCAAAAATCATCAGTACAGAGAAGATATCAAGGAACAACAATACTGTCACATACGAAGAATGGTTTAATCTCTGTACTCGGTCCAAAGTTAGAAACTAATACCTTGCCATGGATTATAATGGATAGTTGATAAAAACTTAACTTTGCATTGCAAACTGTACATATTACTTCGTAACTCGCAATCTCTCTCTCCTCTCACCAGTGCTGTCTTAAGGCTTAGTCCGAGGATTATGCAAATGCTCCCGAGCTTTCCTTTCATGCCTCGCTATCTCGACATGAGACATCTGCTTAAATTGGACATCTTTCTCTGTAACTGCAAGACAAAGTTGAACAGAACTGCATGAGGGAGCTGCCATTTGGATATTGGGAAAGCAACTAAACCGTAATAAAATCCGGCACTGAGAGTGCCTGGTTGACAGGCAAACTTCTTCTCTCTCTCTCTCTCTCTCTCTCTTTGCGTGCAGTAATTGAATCAGCACAGAGCAGTTTTTGTACCATGAGGATGGACTGAAAAGTTGCTGTCTTAAAAATACAGCTGGCCTGTCGTTGCTTCACTGATGGGTCAGCCGTCGCTGGGAAACCCGAATCTCACCAGTGAAGTTCTGTTTTATACACAGTATTGCTGAATATTGAGCATTGCATTCAGTTTATTGAGAAGTTACGGTTCGACTTGCTACTTTTTTTTTCTTGTGTAGGATACGTGTCCATTGGCATCACACTGTATCAAAAAACCCAGATAAGACATGCTTTAAGCAAACCGGTGCTTAGAAATTTTTCTTTTTTTTTCTTTTTGTACTGTAGATAACAAGATAACCTTTCCAGACATCTGGATTATTACATGACAACGTTTGCAAGCATTGATCTAATCATAACATCTAAATAGAAAACAAGACCAGATTATTCTAAAACTCATCTTTGAACACTTGTTCACAAAAAGAAAAATAAAAAAGGGATGCATTTTGTTCAATCCAAAGCCCACAGCTGTTTTTTTTTTGTTTTTTTTATATTGTATTTTTTAACCTTACCTGACTGTCCTCTATACTAGCAATGCACCAGAACTGTGTAGGACTTGGACATGGAGCTGGAAGGGGCTTTGATATGTAAACACTGCGGCAAAGTCAGATGTAAGAGACACGACACTCAAAACACAAGTAACTGTGGAATGCAAAGGAGCAAACAGAGAATTACTTTCCAGTTTGGGGTAAACACACAAAATTAGCATTTTGTCCTTAAAAGATAAAATGTCATTATGATAAATAAATATTCTATTTCAATTTAACCTAAAATATTTTTTGTATATTGCCATAATATTTTTCAATATATTCATAATTTGATAAAGATTTCACTATATGTTTTGGTTTGTGCTGTCGTTCTAAATAATTACATTTAATATATACCTCTGGAATGTATTTTCTATTCCGTTGAGCGTTTAAATTCCACCTTAAAAATTAGGTTTTCTAAAGAGCTGGCAGGAAGCTAGGTGAAAGACAGATTAGGAATGTGCCAATGACACACACGCGCACGCACGCAAACACACACACACACACACACACACCTTTTTCTTCTCCTTAATGAACATTGACATTTGCTGGAATGACTCAGAAACTAAGTATGTCCGGGCACAAGTGTCCTTCACAGAAAAAAGGGGAGAATCGCGGCTACGTGGTGCAGGAATGTAAAGGTCTTAACACTGCACGGTGACAAAAATACAAAAGGTTAAGAGTTACTTTACAGTGGCCTAAATGCAGCGTCCTTACCAGTTAATTCACAAATGGAAAAGTGTTTAAGTACTTATCAACATGGTGTAAGTATATAAGATTTACTAACATGACAGTGTAAAAACACAGTGTCAGGGCAAAGTGTCAAAAAGAGATATTGTTTCATACTTACATTGTGCCATAAGTACTATACAGTGTACGCTGGCGGAGTTTTTATTACTTACACAGTATTAGTAAGTACTTTAAAAACTCACCCACTGGTTAAAACAAAGACGCATACACTGCAGTAAGGATATTGAAAAGTGTTAACATACAAAGTAAAGATGTGGGAGGAGAACATGGAGGTGTATGGCACTGTACGATCTGACAGGGTCAAACGGAGGTGGAACAGGGAGTTCTGGACAGTCCTGTGGTTTTTTTTTTTTTTCAGCAGAACTTATCCCCAGAGAGATGCTGTCTGTCCACTTTTGGAAAATATTTCTCACGGCTCACATCTCTCTTCCTCACACCACTTCCCACATTTCCAGTGCTTCACCTGTAAGAATGTTCTTATCAGATACAAAAATCAAAACAGTCAATATTTCTCCTTTTTGCTTCCATACAGTTTTGCATTGAAAAATATGTTGTTGTTTTTTTAAATTCTCATTTCTTTTTTTTTCTTCTTTTTTTTAATTCCAGGTGTCCTTTTGTGGTTCCAGAGCTCGTCTCCATCTGTAGCTACATGTGTTGGGCATCCATTATGTCCAAGTATTTGGCCTCAATGATATGAGGAAGCACGTTGTTCCTAAACACAGAGCAGACAGAATTTGTGTCAACCGTTGCTTGTTAGGCCAGAAATGGGAAGAAAAAGGAAAACACCCAACCATCGAAATGTCAGATCTTATCATACAAGATTTATCACTTCTTCTTCTGTAGTACCAGTGAAGAAGAGAGTAAAATCAATAATACAGTGGTGGCTGATGAAAAGGATGTGAGTGGGCGCTGCATATGCAGTCAGTTTGGAGTTTATTAGGTACACCTCGCTACAACAGTCTAATACAACATTCCTGCAATAAATTCTACCTCGATGAAGGTTATAATGTTCAGTGTTTGTTCACGCTATTTCAGAGAGCCATTGATTCGACTCAATGATCGTTTTGGAGGATGTAGTTTGTGTTGCTGCCGAACTGTACTATACAGAGAGAGGAGGAGAGGAGCGGTTAAAATAACAAACACCTCTCAGCACCCGAATTAATCATATGCTAATGAACCCCAAACAGTGTGTTTCAGTAGACTTGGGTAGGGCACCCTGAAAACCAAACTTTGATGAAACTGAACAACGTTTGGTTAAGAAAAAAGTCACAAATGTGCTTCGTAGACGTGTAGAAATCAAACCAAATCATCACGAAAATAGGAAAATCCTACCGCTAAAACTGTGAAAAGCGCTATATAAATAAAGTTGACTTTTTTCCTTTAAAGTTGAACTGTTTTTCAAAAGCAAAAGCCAAATTATTTATTGAAGACATTCCAGTAGTCTGATGCAAGAAAGAAAGTCAAGGAGAGTGTGGTGAATTATTCTGTGAATTTATAAATATCATATATAATCCACTGCGCCCAGCTGCTCTTAGTGCTGCAGCCGTTGTTTTCACACGTTATGCTTAGTAAGACCACGCGGACAAACTGCAGCACAAAACATCTGTATCGCAACTGGGCTGCCAGACGTTTCTGAAAAACATTTAACCTTTCTACAAAATTTTAAAATGTGATTAAGAAAACTAGAATTGTCTACTTTACTCCCTCGAAAGATGCTATTTAGAGAGATACGTAGTCGTCCGTGTGACTAAAACCCGTTTTCATCCACGGGCAGATTCAGGTCAGACACCGCACTTGTTACTGGCGTGCTACTGAATGTCATCTCGGTTTAGGGCACTTGAGAAGATCCGTTACCGGGACAAAATGGCCATGGTCGTACCTGATTGGGATTAGCAGGATCATGAGCAGAGGGAAGATCATCTTCATGTACGGTATCGGGTACATGCCAAACGTACACAGCACCAGCAGCTGCATCATCTGCAGGAAGGTGAAGTAGTGGATCTTCCTCTGGGGCACTTTGCGGATGTAGTGGGTAGGTGGGTAAGACGTCTGCAGGAGGTGAGAGGATCAGGACAGATTAAAATACAATCTCCCCCTGAGGTTCTTTTCCTCGCTGTCCTCAGGTATTAGAGAAATGACTAAGGGAAGTGGACGACCCACACATCTCTAAGAAGTGCACTCTGGGTTTTAGATCATAAATAACGTTTAGCTTTCAGCGGATGCTTTCTTAAAAGTATAATCAGCGTATTTAAAGTACAATAAGTGTATTTATAGCACGAGGGTTCTCCTAGAGGAGAGAGGTCGCTGATGTTTTTTTAAAACTGCCCACAGTGAGAATATTTTATGAAAATGCATCTTTCCATCCTAAGTGTGGCTGCAGCAGACAAAACAAATTCAGCTCCCCCCGCTGATCTGCTGTCAGGTTTGAACCTTTAAAAACAGCAGGTCATCCTTTGGTTACCTCTGCCAACAAAACTCTCTCACTATCTTGGTAACCACCTGCGAAAATACAAGAGGAAGACTCAACAAATCTCCACTCTCCACAGTTGAAGGCCGGAAATCAAACATAATAAACTTCTTGTGCCATAGCAGTTGAAATGTATCAGAGCTTCTTGTCAAAGCAGAGATTGTACATGTTGAATATGGGGATATTTGTGGTAGAACAAAAACAATGTCTCGGTAAATAAAAGCGAGTTACAAAATGACTCCCATTTTGACATCTGCTAAGGACCTCATCTGACTGTTACCTTCATGTTGTTACCTCTCACTGCCATCTGGAGGCACTAGTGTGTGACGTTCCCAAGTACAGTTGAGAGGAAAATGGCAAGTCTTGCTTTACTGAGACAGTAGGAAGGTTAAATCGGACATGGCGCAGAAGACAAGGCAAAGAAAGGAAAGCAATTCTGATAGTTTCCAAGTGGCTGCCAAATGTTGGATTTTACGTTTTAATCTTAGCAGATAATTAATAAAGATGAGTGTAAGAAGCATCTTCATGTGGCTGATACCCCACACTAGAATAATGATGCTTATTTACTAACCGATCTGTCTTAATTCACCAAACCCCACCCACCCGGTATTCTAAGTAGATTAAAACAAACATAAAAAATTATATTTGCAAATGTTATTTAACTCAAGTCCGGTCCTCCAGCACTGGGAACCCAGTCAACCGTTTGATCTGCAGAGCCCTCCAATCGACATATGGACTCACACACACACACACACACACACGTTTATTCATTCATCCTCTTACACCGCATGCACACACACACACACACTTCCCCACCTGCTCCTTGAGGAGGAGAGCCATGCGATCGCACATCTGGTTTCCGTCGATGGAGGTGAGGGCGATGTAGAGGAACAGGCCGTACAGGACGGGTTTGGGGATCCACTGCAGCGGGACGGGCAGCAGCAGCACCGACACGCCGATGAAGATGTTGGCAGCCAGAGACGTCAGCCGGGTCTCCTTCACCTGGACAATGCTGAGGGGGCGCACGTGGCGTACAAAAACACACACACAGAAATGAGAATGGTTACTGGAAGGCACCCAAAATACAATGCGACAGACATCAGACAACATTTTTTCTGGGATTTTCTTATCAGTGTTCCAGCACATTTCCCATTTGCAAAAGTGTGAATTTAAGGGACCTTGACTGTTGTAAACAAACTAAGGTTATATCCTGATATTTACTGGAATAAGTACGTAAGTCATATAATCCACAGGCCACGTGTCTTGTTTTAAAGTATTAAATGCAGAGGGAACAGACATCCCCGTGTTCTTTGTATTTAATCCTTATATAGATTTTCTATGATTAATTATTGTGTAATTTAAGGCCCACTGACGATCAACATGTCAACACAGCACTGTGTGTGTGGTGGACGGTGTCATCCAAGCTGACCAATCAGTAGTTTCTGATGGTAAATGGCTATGTATAGTGTGACACAAACATCCATCCACCTACAGTAAATTATCCAGAGAAGGGTGAAGCTAGTGAAAGCGAGAGCATTCATTAAATGGGTGGTTCCCGATCCGGCAGTTAAGACCCACACAGGGGTCACAAGATAAATCTGAGAGACTGCGAGATGATTTTGACGTTTCTTACTTTTCTTCCTCTAACCTTTATTTTCTTGAATAGTTTTACCTCTTCTGCCCTCTTAGATTTGTTAAAATGAAAAAATCTTGGAAAAGGGGAAAATAACGTGCAATCTGGGCTTTGGATCTGTCCCTTTGGACTTCAGATCTGTAGAAACCTTTAAAAAGCATCTCAAGACCCGGGTACTTAGACTTACCTTTGTGTAGTTTTATTTCTATTTCTATTATTTCTATTTATATGCTTTTTTTTTTCATCTCAGTTTTTTCTAGAACCACGATCTCTAGTGAGATCTGTTCTTCTAAAAGATTGTCTCCTCTGCCACAATTATCCCACTTGACTACTTAAGGAATCCTGAATGTATGCTGACTATAATTTTGCACGTATCTGTGTTGCCAGAATAATGACCTGAATCCTCTAATCTCTTAAAAACCCCCTCACCTCGTCCACCCGCAGAGAAAATGGTTAGTTACATAGTAATCATGCAATCAGGGAAGAGCAGGATACAGTAGCCTGCGACACTAAATTACAGTCGCCGCACGCTCTGAAGACGTCCTTTAATTGAGTGTCTGATTAGCGCGGGCGGTCAGAGGGCGGGAAACTCACGTCTCGTAGAGATGCCCCCCCTCCACCCGCTGCTCCACGAAAGCCAGCTGGCGCACGTGGAGGGTGGAGTGGGGGAAGGCGGCGTGCATCCAGGGCAACCCCAGCACCGACATCAGGATGTTTATGAGCCCAGAGAGCATCAGGTCCCAGTGATACGCCGTGCCCTTCAGCAACCTGAGGAGCAATGCAACCGTTACACACTGCAGCAACGACGGGCTGAACCACAGCGACCCACCCAAAACCGCACAAGGAAAACAGATAAAAACACGTGCGCACGAGTTCATTTACACACGGAGAGATGCACAAAGAAAAAATCTGCGTACTGTTTTACTCAGAAGTGCACAGACGGGACGGTTGTATACACACACACTCATACACACAGATACAAAGGGCATCATTCTCCTAGCGCAACCTGAAAAATACTCGCTCATGTGTTTCACCAACTCTTCTCATTCAACATACAAGACAATTCACGTACACGTTGTGCCTTCCTTCCGGTTTTCGTTCCAAGAAGAGCATAAATCAGTTCGTCACTAATGATGACAGCAGAAGCCGAGTGAGACACAAGGGTAACCTCACAATAAAAGGAAGACCGTGACCTTTATGAAGCCACATGTTAGTTAAGGATCACTGCTGTGCGTCTTCCCTGCTCCTCCAGCCGGCTCGGCAGGAGGGCAGCGTGTGTGTGTGTGTGTGTGTAAGCATGTGCGTTTTTCTGTGTTTCTTGGGGCAGGTTCACCCTAAAACTGTGAATAGGTTGTGTGACGGTCGGCCAGTGTCTACAGCAATCGCTCTGTGAGGCAATATGGACACACTGATCACGATCCATGCATCCCGCTGACGTGCCCTTGAGCATGGAATTGACACCACTGAATACTGTAAATCACTCCGGATAAGAACTTAAATGCATTAAGTATGAGCCTATAATTAAGTGAAAGCAGGTTGGTTTGTTGGTAAATCCACCTTTATTTTCATTTATTTCCTTTCAACCAAAATGCACAAGTAATTTTTAGGTTTATATTAACTTGCATAATGATGACAGATATTTCAAATAAATAAATAACGAAATAGAAAACAAAGAAGAAAGAGAATGTGACCTGGGCAGGTAGAAAAACTTTCAGAAGGGTTCAATAAATATTTCATTTCAAGACTATGAAAGAAAAAGAAAAATAAGATGTCAGGCCAATCAATGAATGCACTAGATGAAAAAAGAATGAAAAGAGAAAAGTAGGAACAGAAATAGTAAGTCGAGTTTTTCCAGCTTCTGACACATGAGGGATGTGGCGAAGGTTGAATACAGAAAACTGTTTACCAACCTTTTTAATGTTGTTACACCACCTTTAGCTAACAGGAGTCTTTGAATTCTATTTCACTTTATTTTGAATTTTTTGTGTACAGTAAGTAAGATCACAACAGTACCATTTATAAAAGAATATGAAAAGAGTGTCCAACAGATCAATACTCTTGGAGAGCACCCTTTTTCATGCTATGGCAGCCGTTGTTTTGCCTACAGGTGAATTCTTCCTTGTCTGGAACGGACATTTAGATCCAATTAATTTCTCCCCAACAAATGTACAAGATAAGGGTTGAAATTCCATCATTATAGATTTTTACTGTAGGGCTGGTTGACGGTACATCGATGGGGCGCGGATAAGCTCTAAATTGGTCTGTCCAGTGCAAATTTCGAAGAAGGGGGTAAAAGCTCATCATTGCGTTTTGGCTCTGAGGCTTCTTCAGAGCACCATGTTTGTGACGATTGGGCTCAGATGTCAAGTTTATGGCTCGGTTCATCTGCTCTCCCTAACAGACCGGCCAATATCCGGTTGCAGCAGATCCTCAAGTAGGGGTCAGTGGATCCCTAAAGGTCCTTGTTGGCTTTTTGAGGGGTCACAAGGGGAAAAAAAAAAAACATACTAGAACCAACCCACTAAGAAAATGCAGAAGAACTAACACCCCAGGTTTCACCCTCACTACTCATTATCCAGTCTTCTCTATAGACTGTTTTGTAAATTGTGTTTAAAGGAATTGATAACTGAGATGAAACAGATGATGAAATGGGTGCTTTGTAAAACCCTTTTAGGTTTCTGTAACTGAGCTGTACCTGTTCTCTGGTGCGTTGGTCAGCGAGACGACAATGTTCTGGTCGATGAAGATGAGGAGGGCCAGGAGGAAGCCGAGGCCCATGGCGCTGACAACGTTCATCGCCGACAGCCGCTCAAACGGAGCCACGTTGAAGATGGGCCGGTCGTGAACTTTAAAGACTGGAACTGTCCGAAAAGGAAGAAAACCCAATGACCGTGAGTTTAATTTAACATTAAGATTTTTGAGATTTTGCGAATGTTGCCTCCATACTCTGACATAACTTTGTCAGATAACTCTAGCTAACTGAAGCTATCGCTGCAATGTCTGTCGTAAACATCTGCTTATGACAAGATTCTTTTTGTGGGGATGTACAGTAAAGTGTCCTGGGGGGAAAAAAAAAAAAAAAATCAACTGGACAAATTTTGCCCAGTTTTGCCCAGGATTGACTGTCTGAAATTCACTACCACTTCCTCCAGATTTTGTCTTCACAAACATAACTGTCTCTCAAAGTGTTGTGACGACTCATGTTTTCAGACCAGCAATCATTTTCATTTTTAAGAGTGGCTGGATTTTTTTCAAACGCCTGATACCTCAATTTGGACTGTATCCCCTCCAATGCAGTTGAATTAAGTGCGGTCGGTTAAATTTAGCAAGAAGTGACAATACAATAATGGGTCTATTATCTTATGACTTATTGTCTCAGGAGGTAAAGGGACAGAAAATTGGCCAGTCACTTAAATTTAAATTCACTTGAGGGTTTAGCGCTCGTCTCCGTGTATCTGTGTCGACCCCTGGAGAACAGCTGCTGCCTTGGCATCAATGAATGGAGGCTCAAATTGATGCTAAACAATAAAGGATAAAAAACTGAAAATCTCCAATGTGTTTTGGCCTATGCCTTGATTAAGGGACATAAAAAGGTATCAAAGGTACAATAAAGGTATCAAATAAAGGAGGCCTCACAGTTAGAAAGCGTGTCTTGGACGTAAATAGGCCGTAAGTTTGAGCCCTTCGGCAGGTTTGGATCAGAGTCCAAATCCCTAAAATGTAAATAAATATTCCAAACGGTACTAGACTGTCACAAAAAGACAGCTAACAACCACTCACAGATCTTTTTACAATTACTTTCCCTCATTTTGTTCATATTACCGCAATGTCATGAAACTGTTACCTACGAAGAAAACTCTTAAATTCAGAGTACACAATTTTTAGAGCAAAGAACCGAAGTGACTTGCAGTGTTACCAAAAGAACATTTAAACACAGGCATATGTCTCACAACAAACTCACATTATTAAAGTTCAAATAAACACGAATACACATGCAGTTGTCAGAAAGCAGCTCTTTTTTCTCACTGTCACATTCGCCCTAGTTAACAGTGCAGCATCACAACGGCTAATCACTTCATCATTGATTAAAAAGCTGCGAGAAAACATACACGCCTGTGTATTCTGTATAGGGATCCTGACAATTGTAGTTTTTTAGTTTTTTCTACATCTTACATACCTTTTATTATAACATGATAAGAACACACAGAAAAATAGGTTTGGTCTATGAAAAAGTCTGCAGATTCAAATAATACCACACCCCCCCCAGTGTTGTGTTTCACAGCCCGGAGGTTCCCACAGCTTGTTTCAAATCTTGCACCTGCCCAGACCCACATTACTCTATTCTTAGAATTTGTTAATGAAATATACACACGCAAGAGTTTCAGCTAGGACCCTCGTCTTTATCTTCAATGGGGAAACAACTACTAAACCCAAATAGTGTCAGGTCGAAGAAGCGACGACTCTTTGCCTCTGCTCATCCACATCTGAGACAGAGCTTGTTCATGTGTTCGTGGCTTCTCCACACAAAATTAAAATAGATAAAACTAGAAGCAGGAGATTTAATTCTTCCCAGCTCGCAGGCGACATGGATGCCGTGTGCATTTTTCCCTGCAGAGGAGTGGTTCGTCAAATGTGACAGCCGCCTTTATGTTGTAGAGAGCCAAAATTCCCGGGCTCTAAGGGCGAGGGCCAAATAATATCAATACTGGTTCAACTATCTGAGCATAGAAGAAGAATGGAGAAAAAACATCTGCTGGGATGGGAGATACAATTTTACTTCACATCAGTTTTTTTTCTGCTCAGTATTCACAAAACTATATAGACTAGAGGCGCTCATGCTAGCTACTTCCTTGATAATCTGTACTAACAAGGCAAGTACTGATGTAATACATATTTTTAGAAACAAAGATCAATGATAATAGCGAAAAAAAAGAAAAAAAAAAAACTTCATAATAAACGGCACTCTTAACAAAAAATAACCACTTTGCCACAGGAATGTATATTCTGCAATGACTGACAATGGAGTGTGGCACAAACTGTCGAACTAAACAATGAGCAACGTGCAGCAAAGTAGCCTGAGTGACTATCTAATCGAATGGGCAAGCATCTGGGGACCGGGTCAGGGCTTTAAAACGTAAACTTACTTTCCTAAAAGGGGAAAGAAGAGCTGCGGCAGAATCAACACATTCCATCTCATTTAAGATATTTTCAGTTCCCAGGAGAAAATACATAAAACAAATGATAACAACAAATGATACTAACGCTCAATGTCACTGAAAAGGTAGGAGCCGATGAAGGAGAACAGGAGCACTGAGATCGGCAGGGCGCAGTCCGACAGCACCTCCCTCACTTTGGCATGCAGGAACGGACTGAGAGAGAGAGAGAGAGAGAGAGACAAATAATAGAGGAATACAATTACTGTGGACAAGACAAGGACAATGGCTTCACTTCTGACACTGTTTAAGTACCTTGGTCTGCCTTTTGCTTACACAATTGAATCCAGCTTTGAGGTTGATTTGATTACTGGGAGCAATCAGAAGTAGAATATTAATGCTGATTAAATCACGGACTGGAATGGATCCTTCAACAGAAAAGGGAGCTTTGTAAGAGCCCCTCTGGAGAGTTCCTGCACGCTCTGTCACTGCTGACAGTCTTCAGAGTCAAGGCCCACTCAGCCGTAATCGTCCTGGTCAGCAGTGCTCCCGTCCAAACACCATTTAAACTTCTCCAGTGATTTATCTTAAAGAGTGCTGCAGCACTGAGGTACGGTACGTACCTCCTTTTGAACTGGTAGAGGGTGTAGCCCATCCATAATGTCCCGAGCATCAGCAGGAGGCAGAGGACAGGCCTCTCTCGAGTGCACTGGATGAAGGATTCAGGGAGGACATTGAGTGCCAACCCTGCCGCCACTTCACTCCTGTTTCCTCCCAACAAGTCTCCGCCCAGAGGGAAGTCCTCTTTGCTTCCATTAGCCAGCGTCGGGGCATGGTAGTATCTGTGAAAGACTGAATCACACCCACAGCGTTCAGTGAAGCAGGGAAAGGACTGTAAGATTACTGAAACCAACAAAGACTAGAGGCCCCCGCAGGTGACAACTGCTTCAACCAACATATACATATTTTCGGCCACGCTAGCGGCATGGCTGTGGCGATGGCAATGTAGGGCGATAGGTCAGTTGTTCCACTACTTGGGTCTGAACTGATATGTCTCACAACTACTGGATGAGATGTCATGAAATTTCATCATTCATCTTGGCCCTCAGCACGATTTGTAACAACTTAAGCGATCCTTTAACTTTTCCAAATACCAAATATTTGCAAAACGACATGCCCGTCGTAACTGTTTAGTGGTAAGCGGTAAATGTTAGCATGATAAAATGCTAAACAAAGACTGCGAAAATGGTAAACATTATACCAGCCAAACAACAACATGCCAGCTTGTTAGCATGCTTTTGAATTAAAGCGTCGCTGTGTCCAAGTGCAGCCTCACAGAGCCACTAGCGTGGCTGTAGTCTCTTAGTCTTGTTTAGTCTTGGAAGTCAGAAAGAAGCCTATATTGAACAACTGAGTAAACACAGAGGAAAACACCTGGAACGATGGTTAGACTATGATTATGGCCTTGTTGCTCGGCTAACTGTACAACTGGCTGTACGACAAACAAACAACCAGCCTCAAAAACAGTTTGTGTTGTTTATACTGCAGTCAAAACAGAAAAATAGGAAAAATGCTTAATTTAGGTCAAATTTAGGACTGTAAACTCTGCAGGGAGAGCTTGAAGAGAGAGAACACTGATAAAAAGGAGATAAACCTGCTGAGCTGTGGCTCTGCACTAAAACCCGATCCACTGGATCAACTCTAAGATACTCACTCAAGGCACACAGCCTTATTTTGCTTGGTTTTGGACATTTGGCTCACACACACGATACCCTGTCCCAATTACAGTAATAAATATCAGAGAACAGTCGGCGACTGGCTCCGAAGTCAAACGAGTGGAATCCTTAAACACCACGCACTGTATGATTTTGTCATGACGCATATATTGGAACTACAGTATAAGCAACCCACCAATCATAACTGGAGTCTCTTCCTTTAATGAGCATCACATCGGAAAGCTGGGATGTTAAACTCTGTAGAGCAATGCTCCAACTAGTTTAAATAAGAGGGAGGACACAACCTTGCTTATAAGAGTCCACACAAGTAGAAATCTTTTCTATCGTCACTTTCAGTAAAGAGTGTGTGACACGACCTGCATGCACGTCCCTCCGCAGGCCTTTTCATCAAACCATGAAAAAAGTTAGGCAGCAGACAAAGTTGTACAGGAGACTGAACCGCACAACCAAAATGTATTCATTCATATTTCTGGAAAACATTTTGGATTAAAAGTGTCCACAAAATGTCATAGGTTAACGCTGTTGTAATGGCATATGAGCTGGGAGCGTATTTTACAAACGGTTTCTGAAAATGGAACTACTGCACTGGCAATCTCCAAAACAGGACAAAATTGCATACAAAATAAATTACATTCTGCTATCGTCACCTAATTTTTTGGAAACTAAATTGTTTAAAATATTTATGATATATCAAGATGAGGTGCAGTAAAGGCAGGGGTGGTGTAGAATGGCCCCAGGCTGGGTTTGGAAATCTGGATTGATTAATTTAGTACACAGTATCTCTCTCAGCCTCTAAGTCTGCTGACCCACCAGAGTAACAGGGGAACTAATGTATTTTTTCTGTCTCTCCATCACCGGACTCGCTGCAGGGCTCTGTTTCTTACTCCTGGCCAGATGAAACGCTCACCTACTAGGGGTTTGACCTGCCACGGATTTGAATAAAGGCTGCTTTTATTAGACTGGTAAATTAATCAGTTGCTTGAATCATGGTTGTCTCAGAATTGTTTCGCTGTCTTTTATGGTCTATTTTCAGGAAATTAAAAATAAGCTAGTGATTACTGGAAAAGTTTTATCTGGCATCACAAGAATATTCAAAAACACGGTTTGTTCTTCAATAAGCACTACATTTTAAGAGATCCTTCTGCATGACTGCATTCATCTACAGAAGGAAAATAATAATGGGAAATACTATTTGACAGTTTTTAATTAAATGGAATACAAGATTGGCGATTAGTCAACAAAAGACTCTTCAGTCAAGAACAGCCATACTAATTAGCGAGCTGCTCACTTAAATAATAATCTCAAAAATGTAACTACAATATAGTGTAAACTCAAAAGCTTTCAGAGATTTAAAATTTTCTTGATTCACTGAAGCTGGCAGCTTAGAAATCAGATGTCGGCTGACACTTTGCTAAACTAGGACTGGTGACGGATCTGAAAGCGGGTTCAGTATGATGCTGGAGTTATCATTTTTTCTGATTAGTTAGAGCTGACTACAAGCACTTGGTACGGACAGCCAGACTGCCAGTCATGTAGCGGGATGAGACTACAGTAAAAGCAATGTGACCCTTTGAAAACAGCGATGTAAACAAGCCGCAGGCTGAGCCGTGGGAACAAAGAAGAGAGACATCTGTCATGTGTGTCAGGAACTTACTTTTCACTGTGCCTTTCACTGCATCGACCACAAATGCGATGGAAATGAACAGGGCAATGACCTCCTCTGTCGACCTGGAAAACCACAGAAGCATTACTGAAGTGACAATCACGGTGGCTGAAGTATACGTAGTACTGTACACTGAGTCAAAGTGCCAATGGGAAATGAAATAAGAAAAAAATGAACTCATCTTGATGAAAAAAGGTCTGTCCATACTGCTTCGTTTACTTATAAATTACACTTTAATGTAAATAACATTTAAAGGGATAGATTGAGCTACTGTTTGCATTGTAATCTTATACCTTTGTGCGCTGACCTTCAGACATTGTACCTATTAGACGCCACTAGAACTAGGCCTACAGGGCAGATATAATAGGACAAACAAAGGTGAATAATACTAAACTGCAACCGAAAGAAAAATTGTTGGGTTACAGTTTGCGTGCTTATGTTTTCATTAAATGGTTTTATAAAAACCTGAAAATAGGGAAAACAGGTGCTTGTTGCAAAGCTATACCAAAAGTACTCCGGGACGCTAGGGGGAGTGATGGGCGTGATTTGGATAAACGGCAACATTACAGATGCTTTTGTTAATGTACATAACCTACCTTAACCCCTTATTAAGTTTTTATGTTTTTTTCAGGTGAGAAAGTAACCATTAAGATTTCATATATGTTGAC
This sequence comes from Xiphias gladius, assembly GCF_016859285.1. Taxonomy (NCBI): domain Eukaryota; kingdom Metazoa; phylum Chordata; class Actinopteri; order Istiophoriformes; family Xiphiidae; genus Xiphias; species Xiphias gladius. Next base: position 23,464,208 of record NC_053409.1, read on the forward strand.
AGTTTATCCAGATAATGCCTGTTTGGATATTTACTCTGATGTTTTTGGTGACGCGAGAACCGACTGGTGGTCGAAACCGCCGCTCATCTCAGCAGCTCGCAGTCCAGCTCCCGAGATGACCGGACGGTCACTGTGCGCCGTCGTCCCGGGAGAACAGTCTTATCTCGTCAAGCCCTTCGGCAATTAACCACTGCTCGGTTCTCTGTAGCATTTTGAAATATAAGATTTGTTGCTGCCAGTTTGTCTGAAGGTAAAGCTGAATACATAATAAACATGTTCTATTGGACAGTTTTTCCACATCGCTGCCTCTGTGGACTTTGAGGCTCTAATATGTAAAGATATGTCACCACATTTCAACTATTTATATTATTTTTTTAATATCTATTACAGATTGGATAATAGGGTGTACCTTTTACTACACTCACTGTAAATTAACCCCCCCCCGATAATCTTTTTAGAAATAAGTCTGTCTGTAACATTGCTGCTTATCTAAACCACCTCCACCAGCGTCCTGGAGCACTTCCAGTAAAGCAATTTGTGTTGAATGTGTTTTCCCTTTTTGAATGTGTTTTCATATTTATGGCATTTCTCGATTTGTAGCGTGTTTCCTTTAATGTTTGTGGTTTCTCTCTTGTATGTGCTTTGTTCTCAGGGGCCACCATATATTAACCCCTGTTACCTTTCGCTCACTGAGTTTAGCCCAGAGAAGGCAGAGGGTATTAAATAGTCCCTATGCTGTATCTGTGGGTGTTGGGTAAAGGGACTTTTCAAAGGGAACCAAAAGGCTAGATCTGAAACTCTGGTGGCTGTCACACAGAGTGGGCTCCACTTTCTTTTAAAAACTGTTTCTTGAAGAAAACAGACCTTTGTGCTGTGTGATTTTGCAGCAGACACCGTCGGGACTACCCAATTTAACATAAAAATTTCTGTTCGACAGAGAAGGAGTCACGCCAACAGAAAATGTAAAACAAAATGTAAGAAGAGATTCAATAAATTGGATTGTACTGGAACGAAAACCATTAAAGAGAGTTAAATGTAAGTTGTGCATGTGCCAAATGCACTACCTTTTGAAGAGCTTCATGAGCAGGCTGACATTGAAGATCCCTCCCAGGATGAGGAAGAGGCAGTTCCACAGACCGATGCAGGCATAGAAAGCTGGGAAGTCAAGGTTGTAGTCATCACAGATTCCTCGGATCACTGCCAGGGTGCACACGTACACAAACACACACATAGAAATGTAAGCACACATCATGAACCATCCTTATTACCAATGTGCTACCACGACCTCAGGACTGTGTTTAACTCCGGTTGATCGATGGCTTCCTTGCTTCTTTTGCTAATGCAAAGGAGGCAGCAGTAACCATGTCAGCCCCCCCAACACTGAACACTAACTCGAACGTCCCCTGGGTTTTAATGTGTACAGACACTGTAGTGCCATCATTGGGCTAGTCTGTGTAAAATTTTAGAAAACAGAAACAAGGTGATGAATTGCTCCTTCCCTCAAAATTCCTCAGAATTCAATCAGTTGCATCTGAAGAACTACATGTGACGGACCAACAAACAAACAAAGAGTGAGCCAACAGAAGGATCGATGTTGACTTAATCAATACTTAATGCTTAATCAATAATTAGAAAAGAAACTAGGTTAATAAGGAACAGTATTGATCACATTTTTATATTCTGTAAACACAGAAATAATTTACAAAATAAGAAAATAAAGACTTTTTGCTACAGCTATTAGTGAAAAACTGAGGAAGAACTTACAGATTTCTTACACACACACACACACACACACACACACACACACACACACACACACACACACACACACACACACAAACACACAGAAAGGGAAAAACTAACACATTTCATTCAGACACAAAAGGGCAAAATAACTGTACTGTATTTGTTAAAGCCGTAACAGTTTAGTTGTAATCTTGAGCAGATTTGTGCGTAGATGAGTTACAACTTTAAAAACAAGCCATTGCTCTGCTCAGACAGGCTGCTGGAAATGTGCTATAATTATCCCCACGAGAATGTGCTTAGTACAATTCTAACCCATTTACTTCAAAGATCATCACAAACCCAACAAACAGCTTTGGTATTAAAACTACATCTTGGCATCGCACTCGCCGCTTTTCCTCATCGCTGCGCGGTTCTGCAGCTTCCAGCCGTCAAGATCATTTAAATTCCAACCAACAAAACACTGCTGTTGGGTAAAAAACACACAACAGTTTATGCGCTGTTGTCTCTCTGGACTGAATATAAAGTTTACATGTTCTCGCATTCAATGAGCGAGTTTCCTGACCCGTACGCCCCTGAAACCAACCATTACATAACATCAGTGAGGGGGGAAAAAAAAAAAGCTAATTTCTTCCTTCCTGAAAAATGTACCTTTCTGTAGATGCAGTATGTGCTTTTTGCTCAACTGCACCAGGAACAATTGCTAGGGGCATATGTGTCAAAACACACCTAAATTAGTCCAAAGGTGCTGTTTTCTGGTAAAGGAGAAAGCAGCTGAGGACGCAAGAGTTTCTAGCTGCTGTTCTACACAGCTGGGTGCATCCTTCTCTTGATTTTTGCCGTAATCTTCTTAGTGCTCCACCCACCCGCAGCCTCCTTTTCAAATCAAACTGTGAAAAGATAAGTGTATTTTGGCGGAGCTGAGCTGAGTGAAAGAGGCCTACCGCTGATGAAGATGGCAAGGGGAGCTGTGGTTAGAGGGATGACTAAGGGAGAGCCGGCAAACAACGAGTAGATGACCCCACCGATGCTCTGGCCAATGATGGTCTTCCGAACATCTGTGCAGAGAGGATACGCACAGAGAAAACACAGGATGAAATACTGTTTAGTGTGCATGAATGTCTGCTGTGTGCTTCTGTAGGGCTGAGTAAATTTCCAAATCATTTTTCAAAAAGCGACTGTTAATATGAGGACAACACTTTTATTTTATACTTACTTATACTATACTTTTACACTTACTTATATTTTATACTTATATTTTATACTTCAAAGCTACACTAATTAATGTTTTTATATAACACTGAGCCAAATGATTACTTGTAGTGTGAAAGTAGTTACTCGCTGTAAAGCACCCACGGAGAATTTATGACCCTAATCTGACACTCCATGGACTGTTTTTTTGACACAACCCCTTCTGACATCAAGGTCAAAGTCAAAGCTTAAAGGTGAATTTGCATTTTCTTTTGTTGCTCCTTGACTCTGGGACATCCTCGAGACAAGTGTCAAAGAAGCCAAATCAGTGCATATCTTTAAAAAGCATCTTAAAACCATTTGTTTTCTTTGCCTTTAAAAGAAAATTTAATTTGAATTAAATTTAAATTTTGTCCATTTTGTGTATAAATACAGTTTTCTAGCTTTCTTGCTAGCGGTCCTGGAGCTCTCATCAACCATGTTACCAGGAGTGGCAGCAGGTAGCTGTTACTAGCAAACAAGCACTGATAAACGCGTTGAACGGCACACTGTAAATGACAGACAAAGTTAGCAACTACCTGTTGACGAATGTGCAACATCTAGAGGGTAAAGAGTCAGACATTTTCAAAGGAGTCGGTGTAGAAGCAAATAATAGGAGCTGTACTGTAATACAGGTCAGGATTGTGGGTCTGTCAGCTTGTTAAAAAATAATCGATTAATGCTTCTTAAAGGTAGACTCAAAATGAATAATCAAATTGTGAAACATACAGAATCAGTCTGTTCTTGAGGAAACCACCAGTTTAATATCAATTTTGTCCTTCATAAATAAAGTCATAGCCTTGAATTCCTTGTAAATTTTTGCACTTTCCACAAGTTTGTGTCCGCAACCATTATCCCATCATTATATTATTTAGAGTTACCTTTGAAGTTTAAGAGAGGTAATGACTTTACTCGTGTGGCACACATTCAAGAACACTGCTGCTTTTTATTTTGATATTATTTTTTCAGAATTTTCTGTTAAATATAACAGGCCAAATTGTTTATGGGAAGATACGTCCGCTGAGGAAATATACAGGAAATTTACAGTTTCTGAGGAAGGTGTTCACGTGCGAGTGCGTGCTTATACCGATCTCGCCACGTGTGCTCTCATCGTTGAGGGAGCCGAAAGCGATGGCTGGGAGGAGGATGGCAATGTAGAGGAAGATGGCTGTGGTCATGTACTTCAGCAGGGTTTTATTACTGCCAACTATACCTGAGGGGAGATAAACACAAACACGAGTCATATTCACCTCATAATAGAGCGGCGGGGGCTCAACACTTCAATTTCAAAACAACAAGAACGTTAGCAGAGTTCATCATTCGGTGCCTCTACAATATGGAACATCCAGTACATTACAGTAAAACTATTACTATTACTACAAGGGCTTACACTGCCCACTGTCCTTTTTAAAATACAAGCAATTTGTTTCAGTTTTGTGCTATCCATCAATTTGTAAGAGCAGTTATCGCTTTTATCCAAATGATGGATAACTCAATTTGAAATAACACACTTTAATTGGGCTCTAATATGATCACAGTGATTTTGGTCCTGTGACCTTCATCACATGATCATTATCTGATGACATTCACAAGATAGAAATATCTTGATTTTGTGACAAACCAATGAATGTGATTGGATATTAAAACATGAGAAAGGGCCTTTTTATTTTTCACGATCAAGGTCAACTGATTCAACTGACCTGGTTTAAATGAGTAATTACAATGACTTTAAAACAAAACCTGTTCAAATCATTTCCAGAAATTCCAAGGCATCTCTGGCAATAACAGCAACTAAAAACCATCCAGAAGTATTTAGTTTTCTCTTTTTAACAACAGCGAATTCCAAAGGCCATATGTGAACATGTATTTTGACTGGCGACAGAAACTCCTCCACACATTTGGGGATGATCTGATTAGTGGCCCCCCCCCCCAAAAACACTAGTCTGGTAAGATTGCAATGGTAATGTATAGCGCAATGTCCTTGTCTGATGTGTTGGGAAATTACAATAATGTTGAACATATGGGAACATATGGCAGCAGTAATACATCTGAGAAAGTCATTTTAGCAGACCCTAGATGTGACACAGATGCAGTCCAGATTTATCTGAGGCAAAGGGTGACAGACAAATGAGGAGCTGCCAGAGGCACCCTGGTGTGGCATAATAAGGAAGATGATTCACTTTCACTACAAGTCCAAGTCCAGCCTACCATCTGTGAAGTCAGAGGGGTAGAAAGGCAGCCTGCGGCACAAGTCCTCATAAATCCCCCGCCCGGCTTTGAAGAAATCTTTACACTGTAGACAGAAGGGAAAAGGTTAGATTTTCAAAAAGGACACAGAGTCTCCTTGACGCAAAGTAACTGAGAACAGGATCAATTTCTGTTCAACCTCCGCCACCTAAGGGCAAGAGAAGTTACAGCGGCAGTAGCCTGCAGATGTAGACATGCCAGTGTGCGCCATCTATAGGCAAGAAAAAGCAACAGCCACTGCTATTTTGACACGTGCCGCCTGCAGCCAATAAGTGACACCGCTGCAGTTTTTTTTTCTTTTGTTATGGCTAATACTGGTTCTCTCTGAGTGTCATCCTGTGTCCTCTCTCTTCCACGACTGAGGAGGTCCTGATCAAATCTCATTTGTCCATTGGAATAAAAAGGGGTTAGATGGAGAGGATAAAAGAAAACAGTATAATTAAATGAGCAATGTAGGTATATAGGTTGACAGAAATATTGTCTTTCAATAATAAACTTTGATGTAATTGAAATCACTTACACATCTGTTTATTGCCAAAATAGGTACAACTCCAGACAAACTGCACTTATGCTCACCAGTTGATGAACAAGTGCTGAGCTCATAAATGTTTAGAAAAGTCATTAAATGAAAGCATAAAAACTTGAGCACATCTCCCCACAGTTTTCATTGCGTAAGAAACACAGTGAAATGAATAAGTTAGTTTAACAAATAAGTAAGTTTACCAACATTTAATGTTTTATAGACACTAGCTGAATTGTTCCAAAAATCTTTTTTGGATTATTAATAACCAACGAAGGATAATTTGGTGCAGAAATGTTACATTGTTATTCACTTGCTTTTCCTTTCCTTGCCTGTAGGTGGCGTAGGTTGGTATATGTAGAACTAGTTTGACAGTGGCTACAGAGCTCTACAATGGGCACGATCTTCTCAACACACCGGCTGCAGGAGAAGCCGCTCAACATCGCATTCATGGATCTGACGATGGCTCTTGATCTGGTCAGCAGAAAAGGACTCTTCAAGCTCTTGTGGAAAATCAGCTGCCCACCAGTGAGCAGTTGAGGGAAACAAGGCTGTGTTCTGGCACTGACCCTTTTCGGGATATTCTTCTTCATGCTCCTCCAGTACGCTTTTCAAGCCTGCACCCCTAAACATCACTACTGACGGCCACTTACTTGAGGTGGTGGACAATTTCCCCTACCGCGGATCGACCATCACCTGCTCACTCTCCCCTTGATGCTCAAGTGAGCACCAGGATTGCCAGGGCACCGCCCATCATGTCCATACTGAACCAGAGGGTGCGGTTCAACAACCAAATGGAAAACACCAGTCCTTGCTCTCTAACAGGCCTCCATCCTCAGCACTCTCCTCTATGGCAGCAAAAGCAGGACAACATACGCAAGTCAGGAAAGAAGGCTGAACTCTTCCATCTTCACTGCCTGAGACGCATCCTTCACATTTCCCTGGCAGGAAATATAGTTCCTAACACCGATGTCCTGGAATGAATCCGATGGCTTGGCCACATCCATGCTATACATGGCAGACACGGATTCAAAACAACTGGGAAAGGACCACAGAAAGTCGTGACGCGTGGAGTCAGCGCTGGCGTATCGGAAGGCAGAACACACCTGGAACGTCCTGAGAGGGCAGCCTCCACCAGAGCTCCATCCCCCCTCACCTGCAGTCGTTGTGCAAGAGTCATTCTAGAGTGGGAGTTCTTAGCCACTCTCAGAAACGTTGACCCACCTATTCCCTCGATGCTACATCATCATCTCCCGAGACGAACGGACGCCAACAGTTTGACAGTGATTGAACAGCTCCTCTTTGCGGAGAAATGTCTACCAGCCACATATGAATTTGAGTTTGTGGCTGAATTCCAAGCCGGTTCCATGAGGTGCTTCTCAACTAAACCTACTGACACTTGAATAACTTCCTCATTTATAATATGTATAATGTTTTTTTCAAAGTTTTCATTTTGCTATTGGGCGTTTTGCTAATTTAGCTCGTCCAATCCATGGTGACCTCTAAAAAATGCAACAACATGGAAAGCCGGAGGCTGTGCCCATCCCAACATTCTTTTATTCTGCACTCTGCTGTGGACAATGACACATTTAGATTCAAAAATGCCCATTTGATGATTCAGCTAAGACAATGGTGATTCCACAGGGTGCTCTCTCAAAGACGGTCTGAATCATCAAATTTAATGAGGTAGTCCTAGAAAATCTATGATTGCGTAATACAAAACAAAGTAAGCAGAGCAGCATAGACGGATTTAGATGTAGATTTATTAAAGATCCCTGTGTCCCCAGAAGGATCAAGAATGACAGAGAGACGACAGCAACAGCGAGGAATAGAAGATTTAGTGTATTTTTAGAGAAGTCAGAAGGAGGACGTCGGGAAAGGGCCACGTGATTCAAAAGGAGACGTGAAGTGCGTCGTGAAAAAAATAGCTACTACCCAATATTACCCAATATTCCATTTTCTTGTTGAACACAGCATTATACAATTAAATTGAACGGGTGACGAGGAGTAGCGTGTGCGAAGGTATAGCCCTTGAAAAAAATCATTCCTGTCTCGTTTGTCATCTTGAAAAGTTTTGACAGCTTTTGGCAGAACAAAGCGTTTTTTCTCAACATAAACAACACGACAACAAATAAGAGCATCAGCATTTCTTTTTTTCTCTCTGGCTAGTTTTTTAAAGCCACACATGCTTGTTCAACAAGGAGCGTTCATCCTTTAAATCCCTATACATCATGGAATGATTTATTATTACTATTTATTTATTAACCAGCGTTTGGCTTAGGTTCGATAAACAAAAGTCTCTGAGAGGAATTACTGTCCACCTGTTTAAAATTCGTTGTGAACAGTCGACATAGTGACACAACAGGGAGGAAAAACATTAAAAAAACAACAATTTGGCCTCCTTTCCTAAAGCATAGGAAAGCAATGTGCTGTTGCAAGTGGTCTCATGTGAATTTCGGATACGGAAGGAGGCGGAGAAAGGTGTGTGCTCTCTCTTTCTCCCTCATTTTATGGTATTGTATTTTTTCTGTTTCCTCTTGATCTCACCTGCTCTCTCTACCCCCCTTTTCCCTCCCTTCTTTCCCCTTTCCCTTCATCTGTCTTTTTCTACACATCCCTCTTTCACTGAGTGGCACTGAGCCTTTCAAGCCCTGGGATAAACATCTAACAAAAAAATTTAAAAACACACAAGGGGAAATGTCTGGGAGCCCTGGCCTGTCAACGGCAACATTAGGAGGAGATGTTGGTCTGAGGCAATGAGCAGAGCCCCTCTCTAGTTGTGTTAATGTGTATAAACGTGCGTTTTTGTGTGCGTGTGTGTGTGTGTGTGTGTGTGTGTGTGTGTGTGTGTGTGTGTGTGTGTGTGTGTGTGTGTGTGTGTGTGTGTGCGCACATGCACGTGTAGCTAAGCGGTGGGGAGTTTTGACAGGACTGTGAGAGATGTAAGGTCATTTACCCACTGAAGAGGCCTGGCAGGAGTTGATGCTGATTGATTAGGGAGAGAGAAAAGATGGAAGAGTCAAGCCAGTCGAGTGAGGAGGAGGAGGAGGAGGAGGAGGAGGAAGAGGAGGTGAGCGGTTAAGGGGGGAGAAAGAGATGGAAGAGTAGTTTATAAAAAGGATGAAATGTGAAAATGCATGTGCATAGTTTCATTTCTCTACAGAGCCCTGTAAAGAAATGGGATGATGAAAAGTGAGAGAAAGGCGAGGGAGGAGGATGAGGATGAGAAGCATTTGAGAAATACCTCAACTCTAACATGTAGAAGAAAATTAGTGAGTGCTAACCAATCACAGGCCTCGTCTCAAGGTGCTGAGAAAGACTCCTAATGCAGTCATATGAATACATGCTGCTCTAAAATGTTTGGAAATGTGCCTAATCGCCTAGAATTGAAAGGTTGCTAACACACAAACACGCTATTGCCCACCTTGAGGGGTTTGTGACTGCGGGGGTCGGTCTCCTCCTTCCCCAGAGCGGTGGGCTGCTGGTTGGCTGCTGTCAACTGGTGCCTCTGGAACACCAGCGCCTCCTTAAACTCCTCCTGCGTCTTCGTCTCCAGCAGCTTCTGCCTGAAGGAGATGTCGGAGAAGAGGGTGGCAAACGTCCTGCCCAGCTCCATCGCTGTCTTGGTGCTTTTCTGTGGAAGAGCACATAGAAGCAGTTGTGCATTCAAATCCTGAAAGAACCAATGACTGAGTTTGATCAACGTTTGATTTAAGACGCTAAAATTCTTAGCCTCAGAGCTAAAGGGGAACAGTAGAGTCAGGTCGTAATTCTCTGTGGGTTTGTCTTTACAAGTGATGCCTTTCACAATTCACTAAGTCATTTGATCTATTGTTAATATAAACATTTGGATTATACTTTGGATTACAACTTTAATTTTTTTCGGTGGATAAACCACCAAATCCTTCAATCCAAAATAATCTGTCAAAAAAAAAAATTAAAATACTTCAAAATATCTCCTATACAAAGGTTTTCAGAGCTTTATTGTGATTATATTTAATTGTAAGGTTGGGTGATATCACAATATGCTATACTGTATAGCACAAGACAATAGACATGCTTCATAAAATGAGCAAAAGTCTCACATTTACCCATACTTAAAGATATAAATCTGGTTTTGATATGATGTACTGTTACATAAACATTATTAATTCAAAGGTAGGTTGGATAGGTAAAGTAGGCACGTTAAGTGCTGGGTGTCGTACAGGGATTTCGTCGATAATCCCACATCTGTTATAAATAATGCCATCCCAAGCCACAGAGTGCAACAGAGTGCTGGTAATATCGTCCTGGCAGGCTCTGAGTCAGTGTGGTGCCATGGGAAGCCTTGTTAGCCAGGTGGTGATGATGATACCAACATAGCCAGGCTTAGTGCGTACAGTAGCAGCTGCAGCAAACAGAATAACTAAAGCCTTTAAGCTTTTTCACAGTGGTAACTGAATTTCAACCAGGTTGCAAGAACAGAGAATTGATCTTGATTAATCTGGAGGCTTTCTTTCTGTGTGAAGACACGGGATACCCCACCTTCAGTCAGACTACAGGCATGAGAGGCAGGCTCAAAGGAATAAGCCATCAAAAGTCTTGCTCTGAGTATTCTCTGAATGCTCTGAGTTAAAAATGTCTCATCATGCAAACATGCTCACAGTTATAATGCTATCAAACTGATGACTAGCAGGTACAATATTCGTCATGTTTACCATCTTAGTTTACTGTTTTAGTGCGCCAAAATTGCTAATTAGCACTAAACAAAAAGTACAGATGTGAGTATTTAAAACTCAAAAAGCAGATTTTTGGTGGAGGCTTTTTTGAAGTTTTGAAGGTCATTGGTTTGATTAACCAGGCTGACTGGGAAAATGTGGGTGAGGAAAGTGAGGAACACTTGCTACCAACATCAAACACAGGGGGCAGCATCTCAAACTGGTATCAAAAGAGCTGGAGCAGATTCTTTGAAGGCAGCAGCACATGAATGTGTTGATAGGCGCTTTCAGGTATGAACTTGTTTAACCAAGTGAATGAGAAACAGAGCATTTTTGAAAAAAAGGGCATGTCTGTTCAGCAAATACACTTTGGGTAAAGAAAAGGAGAATAAAAAGGGATAAATGCAGTAAAGCTCTCTAGTGTGTGATGAAAATGGTCTACCCTTGCTCACGCTAGATTACATACGTTTGTCAACCCAAGGAATTCCTATTATCATCATCATCTTGCCCCTTCAAAGCCCCTTTTTCTTGCTGAAGCACTTACATCAAGAATAATTGAGACATAATACTGATTTATGTTTACTTGGAGCTTAGATTAATGTCTCTGAGAATCCCATTAGTGGTTGTGATTGCTGCCTGTAAGACTGGTAAGGAGGGCGCTGGAAGCATTGAGGAGAGGCATGAACAAAAAGACGGGTTCATGGGAAAGAAGAGAGACAGAAACCAAACAAACAAACAATCATAAAACTTGCTGCAGTTAGCGGAGACATTGCTGATTGCCAGGGTCAGCCCAGCCCTCCCCCTCCTCCAAATGGTTCATTCCCCGGTCTGGTGGTGGGTCGGTGAATGAACATGGTGTGCTTGTGGGGGATAACACACTAAAAGTAGGGCATGCATGAAGAAATCCCCTATTTTCAACTGGGGGGGGGGGGGTCTGGGGATTGGAAGGGTTTTTATATCTGGAGTGGGGCAACAGTCAGAGCCATCTGAAGACAGGAGAGTTGTTTGTGCCTGTGCATGCGTGTGTGTGTGTGTAGAGGTGAGTGTGTGTTGAATGGATGAAAGGATGAAGCAGTGAAGACAGGAGGGTTGAGTGGTTTGATGGGAAGGAGAAAGAGTTCTTGTTTTGATGGAGAGGAAGGGTATCACAGGATAGGTGGCACTCTCCATCAGCTACGCCGCACTCTTCAGAATTGAAGAAAACAGCAATCCTGCACACAACGGTGACCCGAAAGGATCAGCCAGCAGGGCACTCGTGTCCGCACAGGACACTGAGATGCTCTCGGACTGAATTCTGTTCAGCAGACATTTGGCAGCTTGGCTGTGTCAGTAGCATTTTAGATATTTTAGTGAATTAAAATGAGAAATGTAAGAAAAAGTGGTAGAAGATGACCTTAAAATGAAAATCAGTACTTTGAGTATGGGAAAAATGTGTACATGTATTTTCCTTTAAAGCCTGCTAGCCTCCAACATTTTATGGAAAAGGTTACTCACAGACCGTCTTTTTTTTTTTTTTTAAATAATAACAGAAGTTAATACAAAAATCACAGTGGAAATCAGATTTCAAAACTATCCTTTTCAGTACAAATATTATGTGGTTTAACTCTTCATTCTTTTTTTCTATTACTGTGGCACATAATAAGCAGCTCATTTGTTTTCTTCTCACTTGTCTTTTTATTTTAAATTACAGAGAACATTTTCTGAGCTGTCATCATCACAACAGGATCTTGTTTTTACTGTATCATGTGGTGATCCGTGGCTTCTAGCAGCGAGAAACACAACAGGTTGGGGAGGTGTGTGGGTATGAAATCCCGTAGAAAACCACCATTTTGGGATAAAAAAAATGTGCAAAAGTAGAAAATGGTGATCCTTATTAATTGTATTGTTTCATCCAGGCCGAGTTTTGCGTTTAAGAAAACCCAATCAAATTGGTGGCTTACTGTTGAGCTGAATATACATTTTCTTTTAAATACAGTAGCTGAAAGCAGGGAAGGAGGCCGGCAAATGATCAGTTACTTATGCTATAGCACCAGGACGCTTACATTGATCACATGGTGAGTTGGATTTTGTGGAAATGAAAGAAAAATCTCTTCAAAGCATGACTTAAGGAATTAATAATAAATGAATGACCAGGAATATTTTTGCTATTTTGAGGAGAGTAGTAGCAAATTAACTGTCAGATACAAACAAGCACAAATACATTAAATTATATAGATGAAAACATAATAAATGATATATGAACAAATGACGTAACAAGAAAGTGGATTTATATATGTCTCAGTAAAGCAGATAAACTCCATATATTATTTCCTCCCTCTGGGGGTGGCAGTTACCATTTTGAGTGGAGCCAGTATCAGGATGACATAGCGGACCTCGCAGCAGTTCTCTCCCCAGTTTTGCGGCCTCTCCAGGCGGGAGATGCACACGTGACGCCTCTGGAGATGCTTCACGTTGCAGCTGGAGCGGAGAGGGAGAGGGAGGAGGTTTTATAAATGTCAACCCCTCACCTCACTGGCATCACCCTTCATTTCCATAGATTAAACTCTTTTTTTCTCTAGCATCAGTTAGACAGTATTCAAATTTGCTGGGTGAGCCTGCGTTCACTTGCACACAGTTGCACTAACACACACACACACACACACACACACACACACACACACACATCCGTGTACAGTATATGTGAATGCATGCACACACACAATTACAGAGCAGACACACACAAGCAAATTCCTGCAGTTCTATCAGATGGATTAAACTATATTTTACACAAGATTCCAATATCACAATTTAAAAAAACATGCAGTACCACATTCAGATATTGTTGCTGTCCAGTGAAAACCATATATCTCCAAACGTGATTTTGAATTTATCAGGAAAGTGCTCCTTTATGGATTGAAAATATTTCACCTACTTCTTAAAATATATCAACAATTTTAAAACTAATTGAACTATCTGAAAAATGTTCCAAAGTTTTTGAGATCTAGGGTTTAGACAGACCTGCAAAAAATATTGTTTTACTTGTACATGTTTTAGGGATAATGCTTTTAATTAATACTTACAAACATATCCTTGCTAGGGCTAAGTTATTATTGATATTGAGCTATGATTAAATTAAAATAACAGCAGAAAATTCTCACATATAAGAAGCTACAGCCAATGTATTTTTGGTATTTTTGCACGAGATACAAATATGAATAATTCATTCCCAAAACTGTTGTTGATTCATTTTCTGTTGATCAGCTAATCCATCAATTCACGAATCATTTCAGCCTTGGACCTGACACACAACATGCACATACACTTCAGCTTACAGGATGCAGAGCCAGGACTGTTGGTACTGGACCCCGGTGGCGGTGGCTGTCACCCCCTGGATGGTCTCTGACAGCAGGTGAACTGTGGAGCAAAGGTCAGAGGTCAAACGCATGTTAGCTGAGATCGACCTCACGTACAGTTTGATCCTTACACACTCTTTATTTTCTGCTACATGGTGTTGAACTCCTTCTTTTCTGTGTGGGTCTTGATAGCACCAGCAATGCATGTCGTCCCACCACTGTAGCTGACTGTAGCTATGCTAAAATGTACTGGTACATGTCCACATTTATGGGAGCCTCCATTGTTTACGTTTATGTACTTAACAATAAAACCTGGCTCTGATTTTCTTGTTTTAGCCCAATGGTGTCGGCCAAATGCCTAAAATGTTCAACAGAAATCTAGCGCCTTATCTGCTGTGCCAATCCTCTCAATAGGATGTCCACATCAGAAGTTTCTAACAAGCTTGCCTTCTGCTATAGACTCTGATGCCAGTCTGCACTGTGTGCAAACACCACACCATGACAAGCTAATAGCATTGTTCATCCAACCCCAGAAAACGCCAAAGCTCATGTTAGGAGATTAAAAAAAAAAAAAAAAAAAAAAACACATTTCATTAAGCTGCCATGTTTACACAGTACAAATCATTAAACCAGGGAAACAAGCGGCATTGCTGAATCTAGCTTGCTGGTTCCTAGTAAAAGGAATCTCCCTTTCGACCTCTCATGCTGAGAGTGAAGCATATTATTGTTTTGGGGGATATTCTTCAGCAGCCCCGACTATCCCAAACCCCTCAAGAAGACTCAGTGCGCTTTGGCTTGTAACTCATCAGTACTAACAAATTACAGGGTGGAAATGTTTTGTATCGTAAGCAACATTTCCGTATCATTCTGATTTTCTCTGCCAGTGGTTTCTCCCTTTCTTTCTGCCTGTTTTTGTCTCTCTCTCCATCACTCTCCCTTTCTCTCCCTCTGCCATGCCGTCTCATCAATAAAGTATCCTCCATTCATGCCAGAAAATGATGGGCGTCACCATGACAACAGTATCACAGTGTTCAAGGAGTGAGAGAGCCAGGAAGGAGGGGGGGCAGACAAGAGAGACAGAGAAATAAGAAAGAGAGAGGGCATGTAGATAAAGAGTAATGGGGGAAGAAAGGATGAAAAGAAGCCTGTACAGAAAGGGAATGACAAGGAGGAAAAAAAGCTGGCACGTGTGGTGGAAGAGAGTGAGAGAGAGGCGGGAAGAAAAGGAGAAACAAGGGAGATGCGGAGTGAGAGAAACATTTTTTTCAAAAAAGGAGAGAGACAGGAAAAGAGAACAAGATGGAGGAGACCCGCAGAGAGAGAGAATGAAACAGAGAGGGGAACAAAATTCAAGCAAGAGAAATAGGGGCAAAGAAGAACCTGAGGAATAAAAAAAAAAAAAAAAAAAAAAAATCATACAAAATAAATGTGAGAAACGAAGGAAAATGAGAGTGAGACGAGATGAAAAGGAGAGCGAGAGAGAGAGACAGAGGGAGGAAAGGGGACAGAGAAGTGAAGGAGATGGACTGGGATTCAATTCAATTAATAGCAGTAAGCCTGACAGCCATGTAATAATCAAAAACCATCCAATTTCTCATTGACGTCAGTAAGAAGAGAGGAGAGAGCTAGAGAGAGAGATGCAAACAGGACAAAAAAAGATTAAAAGATAAAGAGAAGATGGAAAGAGGACGAAAAAAGAGACAGAGGTTACAAGAGAGAACAGTGAAGACAGGAAGCACGGAAAGAGAGATAGAAGATGTGTGTGATGGGGGTTCCTGTGGTTTTCCTTGTCAACAGACTAGGTGGCCAATTTCAGACCATCCAAGAGAAGCTTACAGCTAACACTGTTAGCCTTGAGCCTTCACATTAAAATCAATTCCTGTTGTTGAGACAAATGTGTTTTAAAGCCTTTATTTATCATTTATGTGGCTCTTACGTAAGATTTTCTTCTCTATATAATTTCTCAATATATGATAAACAAATAGAGTTTTGTATGATGCAATGCATAACAGCAGAAAACACAGCTGAACATCAATTATTTTTATGTATGATTTTGTATCCATTTGCCATAATGGAGAATAGCTTTAGCTCAGGCAGAGCACTGAAGTCGCACTTGCATTAGCTGACTGACATCAGATGATTAGCATCAGCTGCTTCATGAAGGCTTCATTATTACCGGTTCACTCAACAGCTGACTACTTACGTCCAATCATATTCACACACTATAAAGGTGTGGTCAGACTTGATTTTGCCTGGAAAAATTTACCTGTGTGCAGTGACAAAATCTGGTGGGACAGGAAGCTGCGTAGATAGAGTCGTCATCTTGTCAAACACTTTACGTCACAAACGCTTGTCACTGACCTTACACTCACTATTGCCAAACCTTGTCCCTCCTTTTTCTGCTGCCTGTATTAAACTCAGTTGCCAGTTTATTAGGTACAGTTTCAACAAAAACTCATCATTAAAACCTTCACGAAGGCAGGATTTATTGCAGGACTTTTGTATTAGACTGCATTAGTGTTAGCTAGGTGTACCTAATAAAATAACGGCTGAGTGTATTTCACCATGAAGATATATAAACAAAAACATAACCAATAAATATTCCCTGAGGTGAGGGGTCAATCCCACCCCTTCTAGGATGTTGGAGAGAGTCAAAGTTCAATCAAACTGAATTCTGCAAAGCCTCATTCTTCATAGAAATGAACGGGAAACAAAATCTGGCGTGACCGTGCTTTTAGCTTGCTCATTCCCTTATGCAAATGTGTTTCGCTCCGTCACCTCAACCCCCTTTGTATGTGCTAACCTTGTTATTTACTATTACTGGTCATGATCGTATATGGTATAATGGAATATGATGCTCAGTATGTTACATCACCAGCTAAGGTGAACAAACCTGACTTTATTGTTAGAGGAGACGAAGTGCTTCGGAGCGGTTGCTGCTGTGATCAGTGTGATCAAGTGGGAGACTAATTAAGACATGCATGTTTGATACTTGTCAGTTACGTGAAGATTTCTGCAAGGTTTCGTCAGCTTTTGCTATGCAAACACGGCTGTTTCCACACACAGAAAAGAAAAAAGAAAAAAAAAAAATCACAGATTCTCACACGCAGCATATCAAATGTGACAAACTTCAATGGAAAGGGATGAAAAAATATGAGGGAGGCAATACGTCTGGATGGCTGGATTGCCCCCTTTGATCTTTCGGGATTCTTGATGAATTCTTTAACTGCATTATCCACACAGTTTGGTTGGAGGGGGGAAAAACAGATAGCAATTTCTGTAAATCACATGAGGATAATTCAGTCTGTCACAAATAAGAAGAGACGACAATAAATATGCTAAACCAGTCAAAAAACTGTGATGTTAATATTTTTTCTGATTGATGGGCCAGTCTAACATCAGCAGTAGAAAATCTACAGACTTGTGCAGTTATAATAACACAGATATCCATGGTTTCTCTGTCAGTGTGTAAAGGGGCCGTGAGTCCTTTTAGCAAGGAGACTCCTTACATTATCCTCAGAGGTGACCTCAATAAAACCAGATCTCATGCGGCCTCAAAGATTAACTATGGTCTCAACAATTGTTATACCTGCCAGTGAATACACACGTTCATAAACACACACACGTGCACAAATGAAAATGGCTGGTTACCTTCAAAGCGTTGGCTGTGGAGGGCACATTGAAGGCGGTGATTAAAACACAGGAGGGCTCCGTAGAGCAGTGGCAGTTGAAACACTTACTGTATATTAGGTATCCATCATAGCCAATCACCATGCAGCACACAGATGCAATGTTGTCACATGCTGATGAAAGGGCCACTAGGACTGGGTCAACGGTAAAACCTTGTTATCTAGAGAGGTTGTCGACTCTAGTCGTCCACTAGCTTGCATAAAAAAAAATTACATAAATGGTAAATAAACTTTTGCCCTACGTGGATATAGTAATCATAGTCAAGTACTGTATATGTGACAATCTGTATTCCAAAAAATGAATTTCCTGAATATAAGATCTCCAAAACATAGAGGATCATTTCTTTCTACCAGGGACATAGCTCGAGTGCCAAAAACACCCATTAGATTATTTGAATTTCATCCCTTAAATCTCAGTCAAATGGATTTATTAATTTTGTTACTTTCAACTCCAGGTATTCACGCAAGAGCAGCATTTTTCTTTTTCAAAGGGCTTTACAAAAAGAACTGATAACATTATGGGACAATGAATCCGCTGGACGAAGAGGGCGTTGATTTGAGGGGCAGCTGAAGAGGCATCGATATCTGTGACAAAGGAGGGATTGCTGGTGTCTGTAATCATTTGATGACTCAATGCATCGACCCAGTCCCGAGCGTGGAGAGGAACACAAATGGCATACTGATGGTGATTGGTACAGAAGCAAACCACTGATTGCAGCCCCACGCTGGCTGATGCTGACATTTTCATCCAATTAGCACAGCTTACCATCATCAAAGAAAACGAAACTTTGAGACTTGTCTGCATGTGGAGAAGGAGGGAGAAAAACCAGGACGAGAGACCAGAGAGTCAGTTCAGTCACCTATTCTGATCAGCAAGCCAGCAGTTTCTTAGATTTTACACAAACATACGCAAGGAAAAAGATAATCAAGTACACACTGTGCCCACACACACACACACATATAGACACACTTTCTGGTTAACAGACACACATAAATATCTCTGCTGAACAGAAGCTTCATTTCCTGCCCTCCTTTACCTCATGCATATTAAATATCATTTTCCAGAGAAAATCCCTCAATGTCTCGTCTTTGTTGGGTGCAGAGAGATCTTATCTTGATTACCGTCTACAGGCTATTACCAAAAATTGGATTTTATCAATGATAGCAGTTATGTGTTCAGCTAGTGCAAAGAAACCCAAAGACGTCAATGAAGAGATCAAGATGAGAAAAATGACATGTATGGCCACCATTTTTCACGTGGTAAAGAGCTTGAATTAATGGTTTCAATTTAGTATTCTGATGATTGCTGCAGAATGTTACAGAGAGATATTCACAGTGAAAAGTCATGCCGCCAGCCTGGAAAAGATAGATTATTATAATGGAAAGGCATAGTCGATTGATTAAAAAATACAAAGCACCTTTCCAGTCGAACGGAGCTAATTATTTCTAGAATATTTACAGTACCTGTTGTCAGGGAAGAAAACCTGAATCCGCACAAAGTGTGTTCTTTAGAAATAGGGAAATATGCTCATGTATTTTTGAAATCACTGAACAGGTTGTATGAGATCTCAAGGACGTAAGGGTCATAAAACTCAGACTGTAGAAATATTAATTTACAATTTTTGCAGTTACACTTTTTCTTAAGATAGTTTTGAATACACACAAGCACCTTGTTATAAGAAAGCAGTCTTACCTTTGCAGTTTTAAAATTATAAATGTGTCACTGTTTTTCAGTTTGATTTGAGTTGGCAAAATAAAAAAAAATAAAAAATAAAAAAAACACAGGAGAATTATGCAAATGGGGGCGAAACGGAGAGCCGGCGAGATCGATCAAAGGTGACAGCAATTTAGGAAGAAATTATGGTACAGTCATCACAAATAGGGCACACAATCAGCAGCGTACACAGCATCAAGCACTATAGCTGCAAACAGCATCACAGAGGAGGAGAGGAAAATACAATTATACATCATTACTCAAAATACTGACAATTAGTCATTCTGTGGCAGCGGCTCATCACTTTGTAAGCACTATGCATCCTATAATCACTTATATGTTTAGATAATCTAAGTATGTTAAAGGATGATGGGGTTTTTTTTTTTACTTAATAGAAGCAAGTTGTGTGTGTATCGAAGTGACTGAAGTAATATTATTATAAATGCATTGCATCATGCTGTTAATTATTCCCCGGCACAATGTGTGTACTGTGCTCAATCACTGAATCCCAAGACAAAAGTGAGTCAAGAAAAAACCCAAAAAAACCAGCACCAGTTGGCTTCCAAAAATTGACTCCTCTATACAAGCTGGAGCAGGACTAATTATCTCTGTGGGCTTTCATCTTTTTCATTTCTGTACTTCTCTGTTCTTTCTGTGCCTTTTATAATCTCGCCCTGTTCTCTTTATCTCACAATTGTACAGTATTACACTCCAAACGAGCTGGTCCCCTCGCCAGCCGTATCACTCCGTGGCGGCAGAGTGAACGTAGATATGGCAGAAATTAATACCTGAAGAGATATGTCCCATTGATAACATACTTACGTGCAATATGAATGTATTTCCCCAGGAAGAGTCTTTGTTTCTCCCCGAGATATTTTTTTTCCCGCATGAGTGTTTCACGTGTTCATGTTCATGATTTTGATTCAGGGAACCTGCCAGCAAGGTAGGGATTCTTACTCTGCATTCACAACTAAACAACACACTGAAGAGAGGGATTTCAAGAAGAGAGATCTACCTTTTGAAGTGCTGCGTATTCTTATTGAATAATTAAAAAATCCAAATCAAAATTAAAGAGTCATAGTCAACTGAAATCTACAGACTGCTTTAAAAACAGACCTTTTTTGTGTTATGAATGGACAAGTAAATGTCTAAAATAAAATCCACATATGCATTGGTATCTTTTCTGCTCATTCTGTAAATACTTCTGTCGGTTACACCCGCTTGTGAATATAATTCAATAGCTACAGTACAGCAGTGCTGCTAATTTGCATTATTCAAAATGTAAATGTCAGCAGTTTTTATTTGTTGCATAATTGTACAATTGTTACATCATTCATCCTCGGTACAATTAATTATCACCCAATTCTCATGTACCATTATCCTGTTCCTTCTGCTGCAGCTAATTAATTTCCCAGGAGTGATTCTCAAGTTTCAACTGATTTAAAACACTTCTTTTTGCTGTACACCATATACAAATAAATAAATGAATAAATTTAAAAGAAATAATGATTTTATCTTGTTGGTCTAAGGATGCACTATATGCTAATATTTAAGACATCTCAATTTGTGTGATTTATAATCAAAGCAACGCAGTATTTTGTTGTGCTGGTGTTCCTTTTGCTAAGTGCTATACTTTGATGATATTGGTTTTGCGATCCAACTATAACAATCGTCTATGGCTGTAGATTATTTTTTATAATAAAGTATCACTGATATAAAAATATTTCCCTTATTTTTCTGTTGCTTTTTTTAACTTGCTCGGTGCTCAATGCTCAAACTGATTTTGAAAAACAGCCCAGGCCTGTACAGGAAGCCTTTTTTGTTAAGATGTCAGCCACAAAGAAGAAAAAAAAAACAAAACACATTTCCTTTGCCTCTTCATGGGGTATTCTGGAAGAGACACAGTCAAGCAGCAGCAGCCACAACAACTTGAATGTCTCAAAGAGCCATTTGAAAAGCTAAGAGAGTGATCGATGACAGAAGTCAATTATCACCTCGCCAATCTGTCAGAGGCAGCCGTGCAGGGCAAGTTCACACACCAACCGCCTCTGACTAACCATCAACAACTGTGTACACCAGCCCAGCCAACATGAAAAAACACGGTACACATACTGTATGTATATGACAGACAGCCATTACACTACCATTACCCTCCACACGCTCTTATAGTGGTAACAAAAGCCCTCTCCTGTTTCTCCCTGCATCTGCACAGCATCCTTAAACCTTCAGTAAGCATTCTATAGCCAGAAAAAGAGTGAAGATGAATGTACTGAAAAGAAATCTCCAATTCTCTGTGACATTAACTAGAAGGAAAGCAAAGTTTGATTTGCCAAACAACTACTTTTGTAAATGCAGTGTTCCGTACAGCTTGTGGCAGAGAGCGAGGCTCCAACTATGGATACGTACTGTTATGTAAGAGGGTGGATTTCTCCTGCTCTAATGAGCAGAGGAGATTTGCCTTAACCCAGAGGCTACTCAGCCAAAAGGACCTGTGCTGAGGGGACTGAACTAATGTGACAGGGATCAGGTCCAAATAGGAAGATTAATGTGTATGTAACTCGTGTGTGCAAGCAAAATTATTTTGATAATAACTAGACTGGCACTCAGTAGAGCACATTCCTCCGCCAAGGCAAAAAAAATGCCCCATCTCGCAATGTTGAGGAAAGTGATAAAATAAATTCCTGGATCTGCCCCTTTAACCGGATCAGCACCAAAATGTAATGGGTTCTTCCCTGGCCCAGGGAATTGGTGCAAATTGGGTCAGGAGTTTTTGCGTAATCTTGCTGTCAAATAAACAAACCCACAAAAAAACAAACATAACATCCTTGGTGGAGGTAATTAATATTATTGCAGTTTTTGGCAGTCTTCTAAAATTAATTAATTCTGCATTCTGAAATACCATTATTAAAAGTAAAAGTTTAAAAAATTAACTATACATTTTTAACCGATTTAACATTTTAGTTAACAAGAAAAGTGACAGTCTGCTTTAAATGGCACCTGATCACATCAGTGAACAGAATAAACCAAAACATCTAAAAAAATGTTTTTTCAATTATCTGAAAAATATTGAACTACAGCTCAGGCATGAATGCAAAGCAGGATTTTGTTAGTTTGGATTATCAGCAGTTTTTTTCTTAATGGATTTTGTATGTGAATATGTGTGTGTGTACCATATGTTTTGTGCATCAATGCGTAGGACAACCCCTTGACAGTTTTCGTGGGAAACGTTTGATGACTGCACATGTAAATGGTTGCCAACACGATTCAGCACATTGAGCTCAGTTTGCGTCCACTTAAAGAAGCCACGGGGGAAATGGACAGCCTCGTTTCAAACATCACAAACTTCCCTTTGGGTCTTAAAAGCTTCTTGAACCATTCTCAAATCTATCTGACAATTCTGCTCCTGAGCATGAGGAAGCTTTTTTTCAGGTACATGTTGACGTGTGCAGACGTCAGACGTTTTTAGGTCAGGTGTAGGATGTTATTCGGGTCTTGGTCTGATCGTGGGGAGGCACAGATAGTACAAGATCTCTGTCATATTGCGTTTTGTGTGGGTTTGACTTGTATACTTGTGTGTATTTTCACACATTTTTCTACATGCTGGTTCATACAAGCACATCGACAGGGTCCCTTCTTACCGTTGACCTCCTGAGCGCCTGCATCTGTGAAAAGCATGCTCATCACCTCCTCGAAGTTGCAGCTGGGCTCGGATACATGGCTGTCCTGACCCACATGGTGCAACATTCTCTTCAGAACATCGTCCAGGGAGGCAGCCGTCTCATCTAGCAGGATACTGGCCCTTGCCAAGAAACCATCCAGGTCCCGGTGTGCCCGAATCTCCTCCTCAAAGTTCATCAGCTTCACATACTGTGGAGAAGATTGAATTCTGTTAAAACCTTAGCTAGATTTACTTGAGATGAGAGCTGATCATGCCAATCCGTGTAATTTTAAAGACTGAAACACACTGTCAAAATGCATCTACCCTAGTTTTTGCAGAATTGGACCCAAGGCATAACACAAATTTTATATGGTTGTTTGGCTGCATCTTTGCCAGGGTTTGGCCTTGAAAGACAATTACTGTCTCAGACATATTTCTAAGCTAAAACATATTACTACCCCCAACAGGATGAGGTATTTGTACGATATCTGTGATATTGCATTTGGGAAATTAAGAAATCTAAAATTTTGCCTGCTAAGCTAACTAACTAATTTTCAATTTTTCTGCTAATCGGTGTTAGCCATTGTAGGAGAAGTTGAGGAGCAGACAATCAAATAAATTTTATTTCTGTAAAGCTTTGCAAACACTGTATGGATTAAACCTGATTTTATCCCCAAATCGGTCGATCCCAAGTAATTTTAGAATTGAGTGTAAATTTTGCCATGTTGTTTGTTGTTTGACGTCCAGTTTGTAGGGGCACTCAATGCCGGATTGAGCCAATCAAAGATTTCCCAAATGTTGGCATTTTGGAACTGAATCTTAAGATCCATGGGCACAGAGAGGAACCATTTATATCAACAAACTTCTTAGTCAACCAATCACAGATTGGGTCTACACTACAAGTGTGAAAGCGCCCTAAATCTTTGACCTTAAAGTATCCTTCCACATCACCCCCACTGAATCAATCAGTGTAGTTTCTCAAAGGGCAGAACACAGAGAACATGGTTCACCCCTCCAGAGTTCATGAAAATTGGACCACTGGTGTCTAAGAATCCCTGAAAGACAGACGAATGGACAGAGAGATGAACACAGCTCGATTAAGAGCCCAGACACCCACCAGTCCTCGACTTAATTGATCGTGTGATTAAAAGAAATTCTGAAGGTGAGTGGATCTCCTGCTGTTCTTTTTAACACAAAACAAGCACTGGGCAGAAGGTCCGTGTCTAGAATCTTTTGAGCTATTTGTGTATAGAGCTCTATAAATAAATTTGATTTTGTTTGTTTTTTTTGTATGAATCTGTCAAGGCTTAGGTTTGAGAGTCTTTTTTTTATCTCAGGTCGAGTTATTAAAAGTCATTCAAAGGTTAAGAATAAACTGAACTAATTTGGCATTGTTTTACATTTATTTCTATTCATAAACACTGTGCAAAAATGTGTGGTCTTCTGATCCATATGTGAAGATGGAGCATCGGGACGATTTTCAATTCTATATTGAGATTTCTTGAGTTGTTAATAAAGAAAAAGAGAAGTATATAGCGGTTGCAGAAAAATAACCCCATCAAAATTAATTACGGTTATAGACCACTGCAAATAAACAGATCCATAACAGAATTCTTGGCGGGAAAGTCTGCTTGTGAGCATGTGAAATTGATAAAAGAAAACAGAAGGAGAGAGCAAACAAACAGAACTGTAATAAAAAAATCGGGGAGATTAGTGAAAAGAACCAGGCAAGCTGTTGGCAGGAACAGGGCGCAACAAACTGAAATCTCTGAAAGGCTTTTACTGAGGAAGTCAAACTCTTGACAGCCTTGGTCACCACTTTAAAGCATTGTCATCTCCGTGCTGCATTAAACTCCTTGAACTGTGGAGGCAGAGAAACATCCATTTATCTCAAGTGCAAGAGATGGCTTGTTGTGAACACAGAAATATGTTAATATTACACCTAATTTTAAAGAATTTACCCCACAAAATGGTTAATGGCATCAAAGTACAATTTTTTGTTGAATGTGTTTTGATGTGTTTAGCTTTTTTGTTTTTTTGGGGGGAGGGTGTTTTATTAAAATTAAACGATTTCCTTTGACTATACTAATATATAAGTTATGATTCATATTCATATGTATCATTTTAGGAATATTCCCACAATATAACCCTTTCTCTTTCAGAGAGAGTCTGGAAAGATGTCTGCACACCTTCATTACCAGCAGGCTTCATTACTGTGATTCTCTCTGGTCTGGTCTACCCTGAAAAGCCTGAGAAAAAATGCAGATTATCTAAAAGGCAGCAGCATGTGTGCTGTCCAAGTCCAGAGACACATTACACCTGTTTCAAAGTCCTGTGCCTGAGATCAGACTTTAAAACAGTGAATCACTTGACTTGCTGATTTAAAGTATGTCTTGAGTGCCAGATATGTTAATACAGTATGTTCCTCCATTCCTCTGACGGTATTCTGGTCTCTAGGCCAGGACTAAGACTTACTGATAAGTAGCCTCTTACCTCTGGAACAGCAGACAAAAGGACCTGAGGGACTAACAGAATCTGCCAAAAGCATTCAATAAAACGTTCAGTCATACATTTGTAGCCAAGAATTCACTTAGTGAATCAATTCAGATTGACTGAAGTTATACAGTACATCGAAATATTCTTATGGCAGCTACTATCTTGTTCTGGATCATTTAGGCCTTTCTTTTGTTTTATTGTTTGGTCTATATATATATGTCTGTACTCCACTGTATTGCATATATTATGTAGCATTTTTTCAGCCAGGGGCTGTGAAAATAAAGGTTGATTTGATCTTATTTTTGTGGAGTCCCTCCTCTCTAACAATCAATGAAATAAAGAAATCAGCTGCTATTGTGTTTGTTCGAAATTCAAATACAGCATACAGTTCACTGGTCTCTCCATGCCACATGAATGAAGTCTTCTGGCTGCTATTCAGAGTGGCCATTCATGAAGTTGATTAAGATGGCAAAAGAATGACGTAGCAATGCAGAACCCGTAAACACATAATACCTCAGACCATCAAACAGGCAATACCATCACGGATGTTTTATAGAGACACGCAGCTCTCCAGCCCGAGAGCATTTCTTAATATCCTAAAATGCCAAAAACTGTATCAGCGAACAATAATGTGGGAAACTGCGATTTCCTATATGTAAAGATCCATATCAACATGATCCAGGTATATTTCAAATGATCGGATTTATAACGCCCCATCATATAATCTTTGCTTTAACATCACTGCAATGTGGATTAGCCAGCTGTTGTATAGACATCATAAATGTGCCATTGCCTTTGCTAAAACACTAGATCCAACAATATGAGGCAGCCAACAGCAGAGTGGCATGAACACATAAACACCGGCAGACAGCTGTTTCACAGAAGATTTACACTCTGACAGCAGAGCTATTCAGTTGTCAAGCATATCTTAAATAAATGGGATTGGTTTTACAAACATCAGTGTAATTCAAGTGTGCACTATGTTGCTCTGGGCTATTACAGTATGTAGGGAAAAAATAAGTAGTAAACTTGACTCTGTATTGGATGATTCTCAATATTAAATGACTTTGGAAATAAAATTGATTAGGACAGCCCTGGATGTAATACAGCTTTGCATAAGTTCAGTAAGGAAGAATATGTCCCTTAGTAAATTATCCCCTCTAGTCTTTCAATCACTGCTCCCACCTAATCATTTTTAAGTCATCCAAAATAATGTCTCTACTTTCATGTACAATAGGTTTATACATATTGGGAAGGCAGTAGTAATTTGGCGCATGGTGGGTAAACTCAGGCATCGCGTCACTTTCGTCTCTGATCTACTTAGGGGATGACCTCGAGTAAATTTAGTCATTATGCCCTCAACCAGGTGTCCGTTCAAATTGCTGAAGTTGGGGCAGTGGAGTAATTTCCTTCATAAGTATGTATAAGTTTCAAATGAAGTCAATGCCAAAGTTTTACACAATTCTTGTTTGTTTCGCTCCCACGGTTAAAACATTTGGTGCTTTGCAGTTCTTTTGTAATTTCTTTTTATCGGCCATTCTACCAGAAGTGGGTTGCTGCTCTCGTTATCAAGTTCCTTGACTGGCAAAAATCCCTTTTTCTTTTTTAGTTATATTGCATTACGTTTAATTAAATGAATATTGATACTTACCCTTCTTGAGGTGTTCAGCAACACACAACCGGAGTCATCAGTATCTGAGGAAAAACAAAACAAAGAGATACAATTAGACTTTGAAAATGTTTGCACTGTAATGAAACACCATCATGTACATATACTGTACGGTAAAATATTTCACACCTGTGTCATACTATCTGTAATGTGTACATGGCAGGAAAGTAAGGAAGTAACATTGGAGCAATTGTCTAACTTGGTCATATTCATTTATAACCAATAGGTGACAACTGTTGTCACTGCATCTATTGGGCTGCCGCTGTCTTTCTATAATGTGTTGTTACACATTATAACAGACGGTGTAGAATCTTCTGTTGTGGTAAATGAGTGTTACTTTCGTGGAAATGAAATGGTAAAACAAGTAAAATTTGTCTGAGACCGCGATACACAAACAAAAGTAGGTTTAAATTTGATAAAAAGTTGAGAGCAAAGTCTTCAGCCAAACATGCAATGTGCTTGTGAATACAATCACTATATACTGTATCAGGCAATCCTGGCACAGGGTTTCACATAACATTTTCACATTCACTTCATTGTCATAATCATAATGACAAACTACAGATGTGATCCGGCCTGCAAGAGGTCTACAATTATTTGGCAAGTCATATTTTGTATAATTGGTGAATCTGAGCCACTATTTTTGAAATCTTAATCTGAAATCTATTTCATAGACACCTTTGCTTTTGGCTCTGTAACAGAAGGACATAAAACCAGAACAGAAATCTTGTGTAAAACATTTTTAACCATTCTAGATACAGTCTGTATAACTTTTTAATTAATTAAATATGGGGTATGATTATGCAGTCCATTTATCACTGAAGTTCTAAATAACTAAAATAGGCAACCGATTTCTTGCATTTGGGAACCAAAGAATGATACCTAGTTGCCAGTCTGGCAACCCTTTATAAAAATGACTGTCCTGCCCTGAACATTTACAAAACATTATGACTGGCAGGACTACCATTTTTGGGGCAACTAATGCCTTTATCATGAAGCCAAAGATGGAGAGATGACAGGAAACAAGGGAGAGAGAGAGATGGGGAATGACATAACTTGAAAGCAGACTGGAACCAGGAATGTTGTAGTTAACTGTCAGTGCCCTTAGGCCACCAGGACTCCCCATGACATCAGTTTTCAACAATACACCAGCATTTACTTTTGTAAAATCAGAACATTACAAGTTAAAATGCTTAATGTTTAATGCTAATCTTTAGTAACATGGTAATTATAATGTTCTGCATTTGCATTTAAAAGCATTTTTAACCAACGGTGCATTCATTACTGATGGGGAAAATTCTGAAATAAAGATCACAAGTAACAACCACTTAGCCTGTAAAGAATAGAAGCCTGAGACCCTTTTTTCTCATAGTGATGAAAATGTCAAGAGGCAAGTCTTTAAATGCTCTCATTGAACAGGGATTGGAAATTCTCTGCTGATAAGGCTTTAATACACACGTCTGTGGAGCTGAGGCGAATGCTCAGATATAGTACAAAGGTCTGGATTTTCCCAGTGTCTAAAAAATGAAAGAGGAAAAACCTTTTATGTTAGAAAACAATATGGGGACAAACCTAGGGAATGAGGTTTTCAACACACTTCAGTCTCATAACTAGCAGGCTGTCAGTACCCTGCTGAATCTCATTAAACAGTCCGCCACCACCATTACATAACACCGTTATCACAGTTTACTGTGGGGAGGACGTTATTAGGTTACCATGGGCTTTCCTCCTCTGCTCCGCGTGATGCACTGTGTTGGCTCAGTCTGGAAATCAATCAGTGCTTAACTCCACCCTCCAGCAATGGAAAAGCAAGAAACCCCCCTTTAACAAGGCAATAAGCCTCAGGAAAGTGCCAGGATATCATAATATCAATAATCCAGCCACAAGTGAACATGTTTGAGTCTGCAGAAAAAAAGGGGGATAGAGGCTTTGATCGCCACACCAAACACCTTGCCATCATAAAACCCTGCAGGCAGTGGAGGAAGAGAGTCCCCAACCCTACCTCTCTATGATGAGACTATGGCAGGGGGTGCGTGTCGTGTGCAGTGGATTTGGTTCATCAAAGGCTCACAATCAAAAAGCACATGGCTGGTCTGATCCGCTCCCAGAGGGGAAAGAGAGCTGCGGCTCTAATTGCTGTCAGGCTGCAGCCGTAAGGAGATATTCATATATTCATATAAGATTACCTCATCCCCAATGATCACCTCGTTCTAATGGTCTCTGTATGTCTCACTCAATATACTGTGTGGTTTAAAGTAATCCAGGAGAATTTCAGGGTTTAGGATTAGAGAGAGGAAGTGTTAAAATGTGACACAGGCTTGTTTCCCTTCTTGGTTCCTTATTTGATCAATGTGGCACTATAACTCTTGATTATACTCAGTCACCCACAAGGGTTATGTAATCTCAGAGTGGAGTGTTGTATTATTTTAGTCATTACGGGTTGCAGGGTGGTGACTGGGGATGGCTGAATTACTCAAGTGTCATTGGGCCGGGGCTGAGCAGTGTGTTGGAAAACGGGGCATGCATTTCAAGTATGTGTTTGAAATCAAAAATAATTGGTTTAATGGTGTGGAAATGGTATTACTTTCAGAATACTAAGAAAACTAAGAATCCCTAGCCTCATGCTACCTTACATTAAAATATGGGATCCTGAGTTCAGATTGAAAATTGTTAGTGGCAGATATCCCGAGTTGAGATATCAGAAATTGGTATCGCAAGAGAAAAAGCCAAATTTATGCAGCCCTATAAACCAGCGCGCTATGCCATAAGTAAATTTTTTTTTTTTTTTTACACTTTATCCGGTAACATTCCTCATCAAGGTTAAATCACACCCAAGTAGCATGGAGGTCAGGATAAAATGGATGTAAAGTGATTATTTTATGTGAACCTAATGTATTAACTTTCGCTATTTTTACAGTAGACATTTAGGATTCATCTCAAAACACCACAGGCATCAGACCTCATGCATCAGGGCGCTTACAAAAAAGAACTGAAATTTCTTTTACAATTTCTTCGCTTACTCCACGATGCCAACAAAAAATAATGTAAAGCAATTCAGTGACTTTAAGACTCATAAGTTGTATAACATCAGAACATTTATTCATTGCAATACCACGTTTGTAGTGTACCGTTTATCTTGCACTTCTGGTTGCTTTTATATAGGCTGGACTAAGGGATGACTGAAAGACGGAGTCTCTGAGCATAAGTATGCCGTCGAAAAAGCTCATTTGGATTACCCCAAGGCTAAACACTTTCGTAGTGTACATAATAGTAATCCAGACAGCCTCATGGTTGAAGGCCTAGAAACCATCAAAAAGAGAATTGGGGGTGGTGATTAACAGAGGTTATAATGACAGAGAGAAACTTTTTATATATCTCTAAGGCAGGCCACAGTACACCCAGGACTAAACGAAGAAATTGATTTCAGTTGTTTTTTGTAAGTGTTCTGATGCAAGAGGTCTGGTGCCCCGGGTGTTGTAGTTTATATTGATATTGTTCTCTGTCCTATTGTGTGTATATCATTTTTTTCTCATTTTCTTCTTTCTACACATATTTCATAACCATCTAGTGGTCATACTTTGCATTCGTCAACCGTGAGTTCATTTGCTTTCTGCTCAGGTGTTTGCAATATTCATGTATATACTAAAGGGGAAACTGTGTGCAGAAGGCTACACCCTGAAGAAGGCTGTTTTCTGCCGTTACGTGTGGGTTGTTACTCGGCTCATTTTTGTACGGTCTATGTTTTTAAGAATGTTATCTTGTGTGTTTTGTTTTTTCTTACTATGAAATAGCCATCTGAATAAAGGGTTTTCAACTTTTTACTTTTTTGAACTTTTGTGCTCCCTACCAAAGAGCACCTTCATCATACTTTGTCTGAACTTCTGAGCACACCAGACTCTTTGGTCTGATTATTTAAGATAAGTGGCAATTTTAATCATTCCCTGCAATATTTCTGTAGAAATGGAAAAACTGGTAAAATGATTCTAAATTTTAGCACACGGTCTTGAAGAAAATAATTCAATTCAGAGGCCCTATTACAAGCCCCGGTAAAAACCTTTGACGTCAGTAAATAAATGTCTTCGCAAATACTGCATGTGAATATTTTAGAAGTTGGCTTCTCAGACAGCTCTTACTGTCAGGATGTTTATCGACTCAAAAAGGATTTTATATGAAAATATACTTTGATGTCCTATGCCTAAAATGCAAAAGAATCAGACTGCTTACCATAACACTGTCTGCTCGATGAGTTAAGAAGTATGGAAGTTGCTGAGAACATGGTGCCCGAGATCATGGTAAGAATGGAGCTTGTTCATTGGTGCACCGTTTGCGCCCGCGTATTGCTATGTTGGCGTCGGCATATTGCTATGTTTTTTTCTGTTCCACGTGGGATCTGTAAAGATGGCGGACAATCTCGTCGTTAGCTCAAGACCAAATATGGACAAGCTACCGCTAGCTAGGCGCCAGGCTCGTCGTATCAGACAGGGTTAGGGTTGAAACCCAGTGCTCGTTTCAGTTATATCATTGGTATCGATCGTTATCGTACCAAAGTGAAAATTAAGTGACAGCTCACTATGAATTATCAAAATGAAAGTAATATTGTTTTAAAACCAAATATTCACAACATCGTTGATAGTGAACTAGGTACCTCTTTTCAGAGGACACGGAAATTTGAATCGAATGTGTCTACAAAAAATCACGTTGCGATCTCTTGCATACTAATTAGGTAGCATTAACATGTTCTCACGCTGGAATACAGCAACAACCATAGCCCGTTAAGAAACAAACAATTATGCCCTGAACCCCTGACACCTCTATTTCATTTACTGCAGATTTCTCTTCTTTAAATAGTGTTGAAGATGATGGGGTTAATGTTGGGTTTAGGGTGATGATGACCAAGCAAAATAAAAACAAGTGAAAGAAAAGCAGATATTTTAACTCAGGGTTATTAAGGTCAAGTATCAAGGTCAAGTAATGACCTTGATCAAAGCCCCATGTCTTTTCTACTTTTGTATTCAGGCAAATTGATTGAACTGAAGGGGAAGTTAGCCCAGCGCTGGCAGAAATATAATCATGAAATAAATTCTGTTTATGGAGAGCATTTGACAGCTTTATGACAAAGTTCTTTCAAGAGAGAAGAATGGGTAAAACCATGTGAAAACGATAAAAAAACAAGGGAAGACTACAAACAAACAGCACCCTTGTATTACCAGCTGACAACATTTGCAGTAAACTCTTCAATTTCTAATATTCAACACTCAGTGGAATAACTGCCATCAATCACTTTGTTTAATCTTTGCTTGATACCACTTGAGCACAAAGGAATGGTGTGATTTCTGCAAATATCCTAAGTATCTGTGTACGTTATGTGTGTAAAGAGCTTAATCTATCAATAACCAATAAAGTTCTACAGCCATAAGGGCTCTGTGAGGTTGTACATAGACACGGCAGTGATTTGTGCTAATGCTAATTTCAACATGCTAATATGCTCCCAATGACAATGTGTTTAGCAAAAATTATGTTTACCATGTCTAGCATTTTAGTTTTGCATGTTAGTGTGCTGACATTTTTCATTTATCACTAAACACAAACTACAGCTGAGGCTGATGGGAATGTCATTAATTTTAGAAATATTCAGTCATAAACCAGGGTATTTGAGGTTTGAAATTTTTACCTTATAATGGCAATAGATGAAAAGTTAAGGGATCACCAAAGTTATTAGAATTCATCCTGTGGGGAACATGAATGTCTCAACCAAATTTCATGGCAATTTATCCAATAGTTATCCAATCATTTCACGCAAAACCACAAATGTAAAACCTTGTGGTGGCGCTAGAGGAACACCAAAATCCTGTGGGTATACCGTCTGGAAACCATGAACTTCTGTACAAGATTTTGTGCCAATCTATTACGTGGATACTGAGAAATTTCACTGGAAAAGTGAAGTTATGAACTGCTATTGGCGCTAGATATTGGCGCTAGATATAAATAAAGGCATCACCTAAGTCAGTCCTTTCGGCACCATGGATATCTTTACCAAATTTTGTGGCAAAACATCCAATAGCTGTTGAGGCATTTCATTAAAAATTTAAAATTTCGACCTTCTGGTAACGCCAGGGGAAAAGTCAGGATCATCAAATCTGGTAGGCTTCATTCTCTGTCTACACAGAATTTCATGGGACTCCATGGGACTTCTTGAAATATTTTAGTTTTGGCCAAATTTGTGGACTGACAGACACTACCATCCCCAGAGCCACGCTCCTAGTCTGGTTAAAAAGACAATAGACCGCAGGATTAATATAGCAATAATATCTGAGACAAGTTCTTTACCATAAAATTGATATTTTATGGGGAATTATCAGCTCATTGTCACTTTGCTTTGATCACACTAATAACCCCCAACAGGCGAGTCAAAATATTGCTGAATAAACCTAGTTAGTGATTTTGTCAGGCATTTTCTTACGTGCATTTTAATAACCCCTGAAGAAACCTGAAAGACAATTTATAGGGGTGGGTGTTATGTGTAGTTAAAGAAGGCCGCTGTAGCAGCAGGGCAAGAATTATTCCAATGCAGAAAAAATGTAATGTTGTAGGTACAGTTCACTGCCTTATGGATCTGTTGTTGGGGTAAAAGTGACACGTTTTTCCTGTTCATAACTGAATTCCTCTCGAATTATTGTTGAAAGTCGGTTAAAAAAAACTGTTTAGTCTTTAGTATTTATAATCTTCTAAATGGTTCTGTCACCAAAACCTAACATTCAGATCAGACAAATTTTTTCCTATTGAGCATCTTAGCTGATCTAAAAACTGAAAAAACAAAATGAACCTAGAAATGCATTGCACATTGCCAATAGTTGTTTTAAAGTGTTTTACAGTGAATGGATCATTTACTGCTGATGTTACATTTCACATTTTCTCTCTCATCTTATTCAAACAGTCATATTTTTTCTTTTCTTCTGACAGAGAAGAAAATACTTTTGTCCCTTTGTCCCGTTTTTTGCTGTTGTTTTTGAGGGAAAAACTCGGCACCACAATAATTCACTCGATCATTAAAATGTGCTTCAACTTGTCCTATTTCAGAGCTGAAGTTACTTATAGTTTTTTATTTACAGTACTTCTTTATGCGTACACAATTTGTATGAGCCGAATCTGAAAAGCCTATGTATGACAATTCAAAAAAAAAAAGAATATGTTTTTCTATCTGTATGAACTCAGACAGATTAGCACACAAGGATGAACAATTCAGTGACCTAAAGATGAATCCTCATTTTCCTCTGCACAATGATTGCATTGTGGTAAAAAGAAGACAACTGCAGCACTACTTTGGAGGCTGAGCTCGTATTTGGGACATTACATCAAAAATGCTCTTTAAACGACTTAGAGGTTGGAAACCATTACAAAACATATCTTTCGTATGGTGGAGTTAAATGTCCAACAGGCACAATATCATAAAGGTCAAGATTGAATACTGTCCCAGAAACCAGGCTGGCAAGAGACCAGATTTATAAAAGCACCCAAGGCATTACTTACTTTTTTTCATGAATTAAGCCACTGTTAAATATGGTGAAAGAAATGAATTAATTATAACAGCCAGATGTTTTTGAAATTAGATTTAGGTAGGAGCTGATGTCTCTGGGTCTGATGTAATCACTAAGCTATTTGTTTTTCCAAACCACTGCTTATTTAGCCAGACAGGATGTGATTAAAAGTTCTGATCAAACTCTTACGTTGACTTGATATTTTGGACATATTCCACAGCGGCCTGCTGATGTGGAATAATAACATAACATCATAATTTGATACATAAATTAAACGCAGAAACAGGCACATAAACAGTAAATTACACTTGGATCAAATGTATGTGAAAACTAGATTTGGGAGGGGGACTGGAATAAAAACAAAACACACTAATCCACATTTAACTATGCTGTCAATGAATAATGCACTGAAAATCTAGGAACAGACACCGTTAGGCATGACAAACATTCTGCACCTGCGAGTGAGAATTTTGCCTGATGGGAGCAGTAAGAATTCAACATATTACAGCTTTTTAAAGTGAGAGGAATGCGGTACAAACACTGCCAGGTTTAGGGGTTCATTTCCTACTAAATCCAGGGGTGTCGGTGGCTTGTGATTTAGGCATGGGCGGTATGACAATTATATTTATTTATATTTTTGATGTTGTGTAGCTGGTGATTCCACTGAAGAGTGATTTTTTTGTTTTCTTTTGAAACTCGATTTGATTTTAGAAACTGTAATTCAGTGAAATAAAAACCATCTTTATTTTGCTGGGTCCTACAAGGTAAAAATAGCAGAATTGTCATTATTATTAACATTACTGTAACATAACTCTACGTCATTCTGACAAACATTAAGATTTCCATTATTTCACTGAATATTTATGACATGATACTAAATATTAAGGACTTTAAAAGCATTTTTTCAGTACACCTGCTCTGTTAATTGGAAATAGTCTAAACAGTCTTAATTTCAAATTTTAAAAGCAAACTTTAAAGTACACTGCACTTACTGATAGCCTGAACACACATTTCACTCCCTGACATATCAGTAGTGAAATACCAATAGTAAGGTGTAATAGTAATGAAATTAGCCGTAGCCGTAATGGTAGCAGAAGAGACAGTATGAGTTGTAGCGTTTTATGAGTTGTTCCAATTCAGTTCGATTGTTGTGATTCAGAGTATTTCAACTGCTGAAACCATAGTGATTCAATATGCTTTTTTATTTGAGGAGATTTATGAATTATACTGTACATACACGTTTAAAATCAATGCAACACCACAAAAGAATCACTGCAGTCCTGCTTTGTCTACATGTTGAGGCCCCATAGCTTAATTTGAGATACCTCGCCAGGGTACAAAGATGCCAAAGGGAGACCACAGCAACAGTCATTGGTCAGTTTGGGTGCCTTGTATTTTCCCCTCCATCTAGTGTTATGGTAATCTAGAGTTAAAATCCTACACTCAGCTATAACCAAAGCAGTTCCAAACCCAGATGCGTCTACAGCAGGAAAACTGCTACAAGTCCATTTACAAGCATAAATCTGGTTTAAGAATAAAAATGCCAATGGCACCACTGATTTCATTTCAAGTTGTACGTTGTTATATTTTTTGGTCTAATGATGTGGTTCCACATCTTGGCCCCGGAGGTCTAAACGTCACCCCTCCGTCACACTGCTACAAAGAATTGAAACCAAAGTAAAAAGTGGTGCAGTCCCAATAATGTTTTCAAAAAAGAGGGGAATATATCCTTATCAGTGGCACAGAGATCCCCATTCATGGAAACGAGCCCTGAATATAACCTGTTCTGCTATGACAGTTTACACCATGCCACTCTAGTATTTTACATTGTTATTTTAGATTTAAAGCATCTGTCCAAGCTGAAGGAGAGTTTTTGCCATAGTTTTCCTACTCTAACTTGTTCCCAGCTTGCACCATTCCAGCTCTCGTCAGATGCCTTAAGTGTTACTATGTGTGGAGAATCAGCCCGAGTGACATGGTCACCTGTCACATTCAAAGGGAACATGCATTTCTCTCTCTTTCCCTCTCTCCATGTGTCGCACCTGTGTCTGTTGCCATGGCAATGGTAACCTGTTGACCCGTGGGGTTTTTGCTGATGGGGTCAAAATCATCTGCACCTGCAGCTGAGGAGCTGTCTGTCAAGTCAACACCTGCCATCGGGCTCTAGATGGACTCAGACCCCAGCAGACCTCCACAGAAATTAGTTAAAAGTTGTTTGAGGATTTTTTCCCCAGTCAGTTTTGCTGTCCTCTTGAATGGTGCTGTGGAGATCTGCCAAGACTGCAGATTTGACTCCCTTTGAAGAAGCCTCATCTTATTATATGAAAAAAATATCCAAAAAGGCTGTAGTGCAAGGAACAAAAAAATTGAACTAGTGATATTGATCACACAACAGATGAGATTATTGACTGGAAGAGGCATATTCAGAAAGGCAACTAGCCAATTTTTTAAAAAGTTTTTTACATCTAGGCAAGCTGATTGTGACATACATCATAATGAAGTAAAGTTGCAGAGGGACGCCTGTATATACACAGCAGAACATCCATGTATGTTATCAAATGTTCAGCTACAAATGCAATTCTAATTAATCAGCTTATTTCTATGAATAAGGGGGTCCTGCACTGACACACTATTATCGGTCAAAGATAGAATGATACTGGCTATTTAACATGAGGGATTTCTGTATAGAGAGCCATGAAACTGTCATTTTCAGGAATCTGTTCCAAAACTAAGAAAACCTCATTCAAAATCCCAAAGATATTTACAAATTACAAAAAATACAGCCTTGGAACAGAGCCTTTCTTAACAGTCTGTAGTTTGGCTAGCTTCCTATGTCTAGATTAAGAGAGTAGTTTTTTTTTTTAATTATCAAATACTGCTTATCCAATATTTCTTTTTTTAAGCGCATCTTCAAGAAACACCATTTCCCATAAGCCTTAGATCTTTGACGGCTCAACTAAAGAGGTGAGTTTACTGTTGAGTTGATCGGCTGCTGTTAGCTCTGAATTGTCTCAGAATATGGAAAGTAAAGCTCAGGGTCACGCTTAGAAACACTGATTGAGTTACAGAAGCTAGTGGAACAAAGGCGGGACATGACGTCAGGACTTCAGCTCTTGATTTTGTGTTTTGTCTGTTCTCTACTCTCAGACATCATTTACAGTCAGGTACAGTATTTTCATGCACCAATCAGAACTGGACAATTCAAAGATTCAGAATCAAAGGCTGATGACAGTTGTTGGGCTGTTTACTTATGCTGCCACGGTGATACCACCGTTAATCCAATTAGATAAAACTAACGATGAATGTAAGTCCAATATTCACCCTTTCAGTTGTGTGGATCTGGATCTTTGGCTGCTAAATGCTCACCTGGTAGTTGCTAACTTTGTCTGCCTGCTTTTTGGTGCTAGATACAGTGTTAAGAGTGGTGACAACGGAAAATTAAGGGCCACTAGGGCTGGATATTAAAAAAAAAAAAAAAAAAAAAAACGATTTTCTGATTAACTACGATTTTTATTTTAATGATCCAATATCTATTCTTAAATTCCAAAGACTGATGTTTGCATTTGCTCATTTACTCAGTAAACATGTACATCCAGGCTAAATATTATGTGTAGGCAAGTACCAGGTTACTTGTTATAAGAAGTTCAGTTACGGCTGTATGATGTGTAAAATGTCTGCTTTCTGGAAATTGCGTTATTACAACGTGCACAAAAATGTTATTTAAATAAAAAGTATGTATTTAAAAAGTATGATAGTTGCTACATGAGCCGCATTAAGACAGGACAGTCCGTAAACTGTGATGTGAATAATCACAGTCTATGCGTATCTGCCGCTGTTTATGAGACTGTTGTGACTCAGGATGGTTAGCTGACCCGGGCTATCTCGTAGCAAATCTAGAGATCGCATCTAAGAAGAGGGATAGGCTGAAAAAACACTGCACGCTGATTTGAGCTCTTTGTTTGTGTATTTGGAAGAGAAATTATCTCTGGTTATGAGATATGAAGCCGTTGAAGTTGAGTGAACCAGTGTGTGGATTCTACTTTAGTCGCTGCCGGGGAGCTAACGCTAACTAACAGCTGTCTGCAGATGTCAGGCTGAAGTCTTGTCAACACAAACAGAGCAGATGAATTAGTGAGCAGACTTTCAGTTCCTGCCCTGTCTTTGCTCAAAGTGATCATTAAAGTGGATATCTTTAATTAGATGAAGCATCTGCTACTGACAATCTATGCATAGCTGTTCGGGACAGCATGTATTTTTAAAAGTATGCATAACTATGACGCCCTTATAAGTGGTGCTGGTTTTTAATACTCTTCCTCAACTATTTTGCACATGTAGACCTAAGAAATAAAGATGTGTTATGTGTTTTTGTCATTTTGCATTTGCCAAAGAAAAAACATCCTTGGTCCAAAGTTGAAAAACTAGGAAATGTGTTTACAGTTTAGCTGATAATGTGCACTTTACACAGTTTTATATTCAAGGAAACAACAGTGTGGTTCACTTGTTAATTGTAGAAGAAATTTAAGTTCCCAGCTTAAAATTCTGAGAAGCATTTGTAGCAACATTTGTATTTTTCAGATGTAACTGATTCATCAAAGAATCAAATGGAATCGAATTGAATTTAATCAAAATGAATCAACGGTGGACTTTGTAAATCGAAATTGAATTGAATCTGCCGCAAAACCAAAAAAATGTGCTAAAAGATGCGAAAAAAGCTCCGTAGAGCTGAGGAGAACTGGAGAGTCGGGTGAGATTTCTCTGTGGGTTCGTCACTACAAGCAATCCCATTCAAACTCAAGTGGTCATTTTTTAATATAAAAGTCTTAATTAAAGCCGCCTTCAAAAGCTACTTAAGACGTTGAACAGTGCACTTTAATATTTGAGTGTTAAGTGAATCTTTAACGTTGGTTGTTGTTCATTTTGTCTCAGATATTACATGTAATATTTTAAAAAATATGGGAGACCAAGCCTTCAGGTGCTTTTAAGATTAACAATTCTGAGATACCTAAACATTTTAAAGACCGAATAAAAGTTTTTATAAAATGCCCTGACCTTTAATTAACCTTCTTGCACTTTTTCTGCCACCTCTCCGCTCTTTCAATCACTTTTCTCGCACCGTCTCTCCTGTTTCTCTCTCCCTCTATTTCCTTCTCACCCTTATTCTTTTATCCTCCCTCCTTATCCCCCCCCACACACTCTAACCCCCCAGTGTCCTCTCAATCTCTCTCTCTAACCCTCTCTCCGTGTACTGACCTGGCCCAGGGCTGATCTGGTTGTCATAGAGGTGGATGTCATCTCCGCAGGCGATAGGCGAGTCCTGTCCCTCCTCTCGGCCCTCGCTGCCCTCCTCCTGCTCCGCCTCCCGCTGCTCTGGGGACACAACAGCACAGGGTCACCTCCTGGACCTCACTGGCTACCAAGCAGGGCAGCAAACAAACTTTTATTATCATTATTATCAGCCAAAGTAGTCTGGCAAGTCCCAGTATTCTACAGGGACTTACGGACATTATTTCAACAGTCAGCAACCATGAAGTGATGCTTATACTTGAGAAATACATATATAATTTTAGAGTATATGGAAGATTACAACTAATAAATTATTAATTTGAGGGAAGTTTTACTAGAGGAGTTCCTGTACTTTCTATTTCTTTTTGGCCTACACCTTTAGTCATCATAATCCCAACAGAATGTGGAAAGTTAAAATACCAGGCAGCTCCCTCCAAGGCCCAAGTCCACGCCCTGGGATGAGTATGATGAGAAGAACGAACGCCGTGTCTAAGAGAAGGAGGACCCGGCAACACTCTTCCAGGAGGACCCACCAGCCCCCTGCTATCCCCTCGACAATCTCCCCGGCCTCTTTGCCTTGGCCGCCCAGAGGACACGCACGAAATAGAAAGTTACTGGACGTAACTCCAGTTCCATGAGTATGTGAGTAGCCCTCTAACAGCAGACCCAACCGCCCCCCTTGTTGGTATACATCGCTGAGTTTCAAATGGAGACGAGCAGTGTATGTGCTGGGGTTTTATACGTGACCGTGGTATGTCGTCGCTACCCCCTGATTGGGCGGTGGGTGCAAAGATCTGTCTCAGAGTGCCAAGGCGGAGCCTCGAAGGGGTTAACTATTAGTGAAGTCCGTTAGAGGGTGGAGCACATACTCATAGAAACGGAGTTAAGTCCAGTAACTACTATTTCTCACTGATTTGCCGGGAGAGATTTATTAATTAGTTTAATGCATAAATAGCTATTAGCCTAAAAACCAAAGAAATTAAAAATAAAAAATAAAAAAAAACACACAAATTGTCTGAGAAAAATTGGAAAAATTAAGTTGGTCAGCGGTTGTTTTAGCATGAGGACGTCTCTTTCATGAATCAGCAGGCAGATGCAGGTTTTTAGCAGATTTTCTGTTTTTTTTTTGGTTTTTCTTGTGGGTGCATAATGGTCAGGATTTTGTATGGTAGAAAGCATCACAGGACCCAGCCCGCAGCCTGTTTATATGACTCATCCCATTCTCCCTTCCTGACACAGCAGCCCCTTAAATCCAATCCTACAGTAACTAGTGGGCTCCCAAATATCACCCGGCGATCGGCTTGATGCGACGAGAACAGTATCTCATACTTGTGCTCTTTATCTGCTGACCTTATCCACGAGGAGGGCCCAATTTCAGTTTATTCAGTTTGTCTTGCATCAGGATCATCCCTCAGCACTTGACATTATTTGAACCTTTCTGTGTCGTCACCTTGCCCGCATCCCTCTGTGCCTCAGACTCACTGGCTGGGCTATGACCTTCAAATCACCTTGGGCGAGAGCAGCAGCTGCGGAGCAGGAGGAACAAATCGACGGTCTTACTCCAAAACACAATGGTATCAAATTTGCTAAAAGTTATTTAATGTTTATTATTTATTTTTGTGCTGCATTTATTCTATTCCATCATTTTTTTTAACCTATCAAACAATCTTCCGACATAATTTTGAAATTAAACTCCAAATATGCAATTCAGACCCTTCAGAATTAGGACTGATTATATTAAGAATCAAAATCAGGGTTTTTTTTTTTTATATATACACACGTTTTGTAACACCGGGACGAGGTGAAAGGGAGAGAGAGAAAGAACAGAAACAGAAACAGAGAAGAGAGAAAGGTAGAACTCCGCTGCTGAAAAAAAATCCTATCAGTAACACTGCAATGTGATTCGAACAATAAATGGAATCAGTTTGGCAGCTTTTGAATTCAGATGAGCTGCGCACGAAGTTGAGTTCCTCCTCAGTAACTGTGACCAGTGAATACAAGCATGCGACATGTGGAAGGAACGAGGGCCGAGGTATGAGTTAGTTTGATATGAAAACAGTGAATGATTGATGCATTTCTGCAACATAGTGTGCAGTGTTCTGCAGCAGTAGACTTTGAGACGTGTGTGGAGGTGTGACATACACAACCACTACAGTGTTACAAACACTTGCATCATTAAAGATGTTTTCACGTTTGTGCTTTGTGAATTTATATGAAACTACCTTCATGTACTTGATTTAATTTCATCCAATGTTGAAACGAACCGTAGTTTTAGAAGACGGTTTAATCCTCTGATTATAATTTGATTAATTTGTCTATAACATTTCAGAATGCAAGGTCTAGCTGAAACAATTAATCAGTTAGTAGAGCAACAAAAAACAGCACCTATTCTGGTAATTGTTTAAATTATTTTATAGCACAAATGCCGAAAATTACCTACTTCCAGCTTCTCAGTTGCGAGGATTTAAACGGAGTATTTTTAGGTGTTGGTCTGTTGGTCAGACAAAACAAGCAATTGCATGACATTAAGAAGGGCTTAAGGAAACTGTGCTGGGTATTATTCCACAATATTCTGGCATTTTATAGACCAAAAGTTTAATAGATGAAATGAGAAAAGAATCCGTAGGTTAACAAAAATAACATTTATTGCAGCACTTCGCCAAAACGCTTGGATATTCAATTTACAATGATATAAAAGAGAAAAAAATCAGAACACGCTCACATTTAAGAAGCTGGAAACAGATGATGATTATCCTTATCAAAATCTTGTTTGCAATAATTTTTCCGTCAAATTATTCGACTAATTGTTTCAGCACAAATTTCAATTAGACCACATTAGTTTAAAAGCTTTAAAGCAGGGCATTAGCGTACTTTCATGATTAATCAAATCCTTTCTAGCCATTATGATGAAGGTTATGTTGGTAATAAAAAGGGGTCGTCTTCTACTGTGTCGTCCTTTCCAGGTTTGAAATGATCATAACAACTATTACAGGGTTTCCTGCAGTGTTTTAAAGCAGACGTGGGCCACCTCACCTGAACTAAGGACCACCTCCATTAATCAAAAATGATTACA
Source organism: Xiphias gladius (assembly GCF_016859285.1). Classification (NCBI taxonomy): domain Eukaryota; kingdom Metazoa; phylum Chordata; class Actinopteri; order Istiophoriformes; family Xiphiidae; genus Xiphias; species Xiphias gladius. The sequence goes on from NC_053409.1 coordinate 23,507,094, forward strand.
CATTCATAAAGTGAGGCATTAAGCTCCAAGGAAAACAGTTGAATTACTATTTCATGCAGGAAATTCCTTATGTTTAATGAGTGTGGCTGCCATTTATACCATTAATTTTTTTTTACCGAAACAAAAGAAGATGAGATGTGTCAGGAACTGCATAGTTTACCAACTCTGATAAACAGAGCAATAATTCCTATTCTGCACACACTGCATGTTTTTTTTTGTGTGTCTCTATTCTAAGCCAAAAGAACAGGATTTAATCCTAAAATGTGCAGCCATTAGCAGATTCAATCACCAACATTTACTTGCCAAGCACACTAAATGAGCACATTAATAGTTGATATGTCTCTGTGACAGATCAATTATTAACACGGTAACGAAGAAGATTATGACAAAGAAGGCACAGGTACAACAGAACGACTTCTACAGTTCAAGACGTACAACAAATATTATTTGTCATGTCTCTGCTCACACCCTTTTTTCGCCAAATGCATTCGAAGAGCATTCGGCTTCCGGACCAACATTCACTAATGAACCTCTAAGATGACAATGTCGAATAATGCTTACTTGCCAACAATAATGTAATTGCATTTATATCCTGATAAAAGATTGCCTAATAAAGACGGTTATGTTCAGCTGCAGCAGGGGGACTTCTGTGAATCTGCTGAGTGAATTGGTGTGTTGCAGGAGGGGAATAATTGGCTGGGGGAGACAGGGAGATCCAATGTAAGCATATTCTGTCCTTACTGCTTGTGCTGCACATACTAATTGGGTGCCTCTCCTTGGCTTGAAGGTAATGAAACTGCCGTTATCATAACAGCCGGAGCAAAGTTCATTATTTATATCCAAATGCAGCAGAGTGTGAGAGCTCGGAGATTTCTCTGTTTCTGTGCTGCAGTTCTAATCTTTAAATCATACCTTTCACTATGGATATACTGTACAACGCACATTACTGGCAGCATTCAAATAAAAAAAAATTCTCCACGTCTTTTTCCCATGATTTTTGTTCAAACTGTGTCTCCCACGCATGGACCCCTCATTATTTTTTGCTTGGTTTTGCATTGCGGAAAACTGGCTAATGTTGAAAATTAAGTGAGGAGTACATTCATATGTCCTGGCGGTGACTCAGACTCACCCATTTCTTGAAAGAAGTATCCATTCTTGGACATCCCAGAGGGAGGCGCCTCTGCAGGAGAGAGCAAAAGAGATAAAGACCAAAATCACTGAGGTGAAACAGTTACAGGCTCTGCAGAGAGCAATTTTCATTTTGAAATAAGATACCCATTACTTTTTTATTATTTTCACACAGTAACTGTTTGTATGAGAGATGTTTATAAATACAAATACGAGCCATTATCAAACCTTTGTTAGTTATTTAGTGGTGGTGTTTAAATAGAAAGAGCTGTCTATTTAAATGTAAAGGGTCCCAAGGATCCAGAATTAAATATTATTCATTCATTCCGTTAGTCGTGAAAGTATCTGCCCCCCATTGGCCATAAGGAGACACAGCAGTGACTACTAATGACACACTGCATGCAGCCATGCGGCTGAACAGTGCAGGGCGTTTCATGTCTATGACACTTCTTGCCTTTGTCAAGGGGTAAGTCTGGTGATATTCAATATTTTTCTTCTTGTCAATAAATTCCATGAAAAGACCAAAACCAACAATGAACTGATCCTACTACCAAGTACTGTCTGTGTATCCCAAGCCTGATATATCTCACACAGTGTAGTTTATTTTGATTCGAATTCCACATACACAGTCCTGTTGCCAGAAAAACTCACTTGCCCACCAAAAGTGTATTAATCCGCAGCTGAAAATAGTCCCAAACAAATGCACTATTTACTCCTACTCGAGTAACATTTTCTCAAAACTACAGTGCCCAGCTGTTTTAGTAAATAATGTAACCTCTCTCAAAAGTTAAAGTCTCTATCTGTGACCTGTTTTTGCCTGAGAGCCACAAACAGGGTAGGGAAGCCTTGAGAGACACTATCACATTGTTGGTTTTTACCTTGTAATGGTACCTACAATGACAAAAATAGAATATTGGAGCCCTATCTTTTAAAGTACTGACTAATTAATTTAACTCTCACCAAAAATCATATCACATTGTTCTGGGCCTTGTATCTGGGTACAACAGGCATCAATAATGCACACTATGCACAGCCTTTTCTTCTCTGTGGCTTCTTCAAATATTGAAATAAACTAGAATTACTGCCTTGTGGTTTTATGTCTCCAGCCAAGCTGCAGTTTACACCCATGTCTGTCCAGACTCATATAATACATGTAGTGAGGACTTTGACTTTGAATTTCGGGACGGACGGCTGTCGCAGGTGCGGAGGCAAAAAAATACGATTCACTTCCGTCACCTGAACTGCAGTGTTAACACAAACATGGGGGAACATTTTTCCAACATTAATGGTTTAGACTACAAAATGTAATCTACAAAATATAGTCTCAACATAGTTAAAACAGTGAAAATGCCTGTAAGAATTCCCCACAGCCAAGGTGATGTCTTCAAATTGCTTGTTTTGTCTAGTCAACAGTCTGAATCCTACATTTGATATAAAACTGAGAAAAACAACACATCCTCACATTTCAGAAGCTGGAACCAGGGAAAGTTTCTCGAAAAACGACAAATAATTAACCGACTTGAATCAAAATTGTTGCTAATCAATCTTTTCAGCACTAACTGACTGCTGTTGATGTCCTAATCTATACTCTACGCCACACTGTTTTTCCAGTTAACCTACAGACAATGTGTGTACATTGTTCATCTTGTTGCTGTAATTGATTTGGACATTAAATAATGTGAAGCAGTGACACCCTCGGTGCAAACAACCTCAGAGGGTGAAGCGATACCTTTCTCAGTCTCATTATCTAGACAGAGATTTGTTAATATTTGTTACCATAGAAAAAATAAGCTGGGTTAACAGTGAATAGACTATTTAGACTGTGTAATACAGGTTTGGTAAGTGAAATTTTCTCTCCCATTAGGGCCATAGCTGTCAAGTACACTCACAAACAAACTTGAGCAACCATGGAGTTCAACCAGAGGGCAAAAAGAAGAATTCCCCTGTTATAAGAAAATGCAAGGACTTCATTCCTAACATCTTCATTAGGTAGAAGAAAAGAAGAAATGTTACCAGGCAATGATTCTATGCAATACACACTCTTTTAATCAGCAAAGGTCTTGACTTTGTTAATACAGTCAGTGTTAATCCGTAGTGAGTTTTGCTCCCAGGCAGGCAATTGCTTTGCTGTGGTAGGGTACTGCATTTTTAAAATGGTGGATATCTCATTTTGGAATTAAACTTAATCTGGTGAAGAGCTCCACTACAAATGCACAGAGAGAGAATTGAGAGTACAGCATTTCAGAGCGTTCGTCACGCTGCCCTATGGATGCATGCTGCATTCAGATGGCACAGGGAGACGAGACAGATATGGAGCCGGGATACTTTGAAGGTGATTGAGACATTGTGGGCTCATGCTGAAGAAAGGGAGGGAGGGGGGGGCTGCCACGCTACCAGACGTCAGGGAGGCTTTTCTTGAGTATTAAGCCAATATGTTTACATAATCATCTTGTAAGCAAAGATCAACAACATGTCTTGTAGGTATTTCCCTCACTAAAATCGCAGCCATGCAAGACAACAGGGACAAGACCGGGGGAAAATTGCACAAACACTCACATACCTGTACAAACACGTACACAACTACTTTCTGTCGCAATGCATTCAGGAAGTATTAACACACCTTCACCTTTTTCACATTTTGTTATGTTGCAGCCTTATGCTAAAATCATTTAAATTCATGTTTTCCCTGAACAATCTGCACTCAATACCCCAAAAATGACAAAACGAAAACAGAATTTTAAGATTTCTTTGCAAATGTATTAAAAACAAAAAAACTAAAATCTTACAGTGACATAAGTTTTCAGACCCTTCACTTAGCTGAAGCACTTTTGGCAATTACAGCCTCGAGTCTTCCTGGGTATGACGTGACAAGCTTTGCACACCTGAATTTGGGGATTTCTTCGCTGCAGATCCTCTCAAGCTCGATAAATTGATTTATTAGTCCAATGTAGCAACCCTCGAGACCATCAGTCTGACTGGCTACCAATGGAGAAAGAGTTTTAAATGTCAAAGACCTTTACTGTAGTAAAGTAAATGGCTGAACAGTCTTCATTTTAGCTGGTAGTGCTTGGTGATACTTCACATCTGTCACACTACAAAAGAAAAACTTTTACATTAAGATCCATTTCTATAAAATGGCTGGTTTACAGTGCTGCTATTTGTCAAAACCAATGAAAAAATGCTACCGGGTGAGTTTATGGTGTGTTTTGTTTTCACAAGGAATTCTAACAATGAAAAAAGGACATTTTAAGATGAAGAAAGTTGAAAACTCCCCAGTGTTGTCGTTCTTTCTACCTGCCTTCCTTAAATATGACGATAAAGAAAGAAAAATCACTTCCCTCATCTGCGCTGCCATGTTAGGACAAACATGTGGAAACATTTCTACGACATCCTCTGCTGATTCTGTGTGACTGGATGTGTTTGATTGTGCTCAGTCACGTAAACATCAATTTTCTCTTCACCTTCCCACGCACCACACACAGGTCGATCACACCCCTGCTTACCTGCAGCTACTGCATTAAACATAGTGTATCTTTCACAGCAGAAACACTCAGCTAGACTATGAGCATAATGGATATACAGAAATACAGCATTTTGCCTTTGGAGACCCGGGTTGTTGTTTTTCTTACCTCACCTACAAAGTCTGAGTTTTTTCTCTTCTGTTTAGTTATTTTTTATATGAGAAGCTGAATAAGCTGAATAAGCTGAATAAACTGAATAAATGTCGTGCCCACGGCTCAGCAGCCTGAGGCACAGCCAAAGTTCTTGAATTGTAGTCCAACACAACTTTTTTTTCTTTTGCTCATTATCGTGACACACACATCTCTCAGCTATAATGAAGGTAATACATTATCATCATTCCTGTTATTATAATGGTCGTTATTATGATTATTAAGCTCTTTTCAGACATGCACCCTATTACATACAGGTGATGGGAATTTTACATGGCAATCTCATGTCTGAATAAGCACCCGAGTCACTATTTCTGACATACAAGTCACGATGGCAATGACACTAGGTCAGACCTAGTCATATTTCCATATTACTTTCAACGTGGAGAAAGTCTGAACTGAATCGTGTCACAGCAACGTAGAGGCTGCAGCAGCACAAGGTTTAAGTAAACCGAGCGATTCAAAGCACGTCACGTTCAGCCTATTTAACAGTGCTGTAATAAATATATCACCCCGCTATCATCTCATATGCATATGTTTAATAAACCACAAAATACTGAGTCAACCAATTTTATAGTAAGTCATCGACGTGATTCTTCTTATGTCAGATCAGTCTATAAAAATTACTGTTTCCTCTGAAAGTGTGGGGCAGGTGGACAAAACAAGACGCAAACTTGTATAACTTCTATAATAATTAGGGCTGCAACTAAGGACTATTTTCAGTTAATCTGCCAATTATTTTCATGATTAATTGTTTAGTCTAGGAAATGTGAAACTAGTGTGAAAAAATGGCCATTACAATTTCTCAGAGGTGACGGTGACATTTTCACCTTCCTTCTTTTGTCCTACTAACAGCCCAACACACAAAAATATTTTATTTATTATCGAAGAAACGCAGCAAATCATCACATTTGAGATGCTGAAATCTGAGAACGTTTGGCATCGATCAACTTATCAATTAATCATCTAATAGTTTCAGCTCTAATAATAATCAGAGCAGCACTCCCCTTCTATATTTCATCCAAGCCATCTGCATGGATGAAATTATGAATATCCAGCAAAACACTTCACATAGAGACTGCGATCAAAGTCCCGACTTAACGTCTTGTCATTCGATTCTTGTGCGCAGTCGGACATTGGTAGAAAGCAGAATTCTCCAATTAAGAAATAATGCAGCTGATGAGAAATTCTACTTGGGGGCAAACATCCCCCATGCTCACGATATTCATTAATTGAGGCTCTAAAGTCAAAATACGTTTTATAATCGATTACTGATGCAGCCTGTGAGAAAACAGAAAACGCTCTTCATTCTTGATACCATTACTTTTTAATTCATTACTGTTCGGTGGTGACATCGCTCCCTCTTGTGCGTCAAATGCCAAATATCGCGCATCGTGGCTCTTTCCCTAAATATCTTGTCGTGTCTGAATAAAACCGCTAGGAACATTTACGTAAACGTTACCTAAGTCCAAAGGACAATAAGCCACTGCTTTAACATACGGATGTAGCCAGCAATGTTTTACAATTCATGTCTGAAAAAGACTTTACATTTTTGGTGGAAACAATACTGAATCAATTTGTACAATAAAATACACCATAAAATGTAAATATTATACAAATGAAATGTGGGCAGAGGTTTAGTTGCAGAATATCAATAAAGTAAGCTCAAAAATTATTTTTAATACACACAGATGTTTGAAAACCATTTACCAAAGCCAAATCTTTTTTTATTTCAATATCCTAGAGGGGCTTTTCTATTGGACTGCTCATTTATTTATGTGGCGCACCATGCCAGCTTCCTGTGAACAGTGTGCTTCTCTGAACTGAATCTTTCTCTGAGTACTGTGATCAGGAGCAGCATCATAGCGAGCTGTCTGGCACCGACAGATGCAGAAAAGAGATTTAGAAGGATTGTAGGGGAATGCACATTATCCATGTTACTGGCTTTGCCAGATCAATGAAAATACAGCAGGAACGTTACTCTGTTGTGAAACACCAAGCTGCAGTTTATGACCAAATACGGAGCTTTGTTCTAAATCTAAGCACTCAAATAAATAACACTAACTCAAGTGAAGGGAACGATGGCTGGAAATAAAAATGACTTTTTCTTGTCACTTTTATAACTTTTATCTTTAATAAAACTTGGTTTTTATTTTCTGGAAGTGAGTAATCTAGAAAATCCTTTTAATATTTTTGTAGGCCCAGAAATTCCTACACTAAAGTGAATTATTATTCTTCAGTCAGGAAAGATAGTAGTGCAGAACTTTTGACTACAATATCTGTTTTGGTTATGAGTTAATTCTGCCTCTGCCTCTGCTACAATGAACTACACACATGCAAATAATTGTTAGAACTGAGAGTGAATCGAGACATTCAGACAACTAAAAGAGTCCATGAAAACTATAAGATATAAGGACGCCTGGCACTGTTGTATGCTAGGGGACTGGGACAATGTTACTCTGCACGCCAGCATGCATTCAGTCCTTACATGTTAATTTATACTTACTCGACAAACAGTTACAACTAGAAAATACTGCTGTCGGTGGGATTAGTGCTTTCTGCAAACCTGGTAACACAAATGAAACAAATGCAAATGATCTAATGTGTGATGTGTGGATGGAAGGAAGAAAACCAAGTGTTTCCTGCTCAACTGCAAAAACATTATCATTTTAGAGGTTGAGGTTAAATATGAAAGCTGTAGAGGCTTCACTTAGCTTTAAAAATTTAACTTAAAAACTAAAATTACAGTACCCTATTTTAAAAGACTGCCACTTGTACTTGTACGTTATACTCACGAGTATAACGAAAATACAAACAAAAGTACCAGGTTGCGCTGCATGAAATAAAAGATATGGAAGTGAACATATCTCACACTAATGTCATTTTTTTAAATTTTCCTAGTATAAAAAAAATCAAAATACTTGAAGGCCTGATGAAGAAAACCAAATAAATTAGTCAGTGTTGTAGCTTTTTTAAATGTGCCGAGCAATGATATATAGTAGATTAAGCATAAATGTGTGAACTACTTCAGATCATCCTTCCACGTTCATCTACAGCCACTTGTGAGAGATATGAGGTTGAGATGAATGATAATGAGAGACCGAATCTAATACATTTTTTTTTAGATTGTTAGCATTGATGTTACTTCAGGAGGCATCACTTTATTTTCCTATGTTTACCCTCTGTTTATGGTTTGTTTCAATATGTGTAGTATAAAGTAATTCTTGATGACTTATCATTGCCAAAAACAGTTTACAGGTACCATTAATTATACTATAAATCGCCACAGTCAAGCATGATGGTCCCATGTAATGTGGGCAGCTCTGACAATGTTGGAGAACCTTGGAGATAAAACAGAGTTTTTTAAAATGCGCTATTTATTTTGTCATCCTTTAGACTGAAGCAGTGATGGAACAGGCGGAACCACTGATATGCAAACAGTTGGTTAAGGGTATGTCTACATTTACTGCATTTATAAAAATCTGACAAAAAATAATGTGCATATTTTTGTCTTTGAGCCTAAGGGTACAGCACCAGACAAACTTTTCTTCCGCAAATTTAGGCATCAAAACTAAAACGCACAAATGTACAAGAGTTTTAAAAACCTTTTGAGGTTATTAATCCTTCAGAATCTAATATTTGCTCATTTTACGAAGAAATAAATACAAACAGTGGTTAGATAGACACTGGCAAGAGAGCTCTTGAAGGAACAGAGGCACAGGAACAGCTAATGCAAAAAAAGATGTATGATAACTTTCTGCAGAAAAGAGGAAGCTGTCAACTTGCAAGCAGGAAGTCAGAACTGGTTAGAGGAGTGTTGCAGAAGATATCTCTTATCATTTTCACTGATCTACTGTGTGTGACTGTGGGTGTTTGTTTAAGTGAGTCAGTCTTTTCATCACTGCCCAACATATATATTAGGGAAACATCTGACAGTCAGTCAAGTTTACATGTCGCAAACCGTAAAGCAAGGCACCATCTGCTTCTGTTCATCACTTAATTTAGTGTCAGTACACGCCGCATGACAAACTCTTCTTTCTTCTTCCTGATAACACAAAACCTTCATCTGTTACGAGCTATCTGCAAAAAAGATGGCAGGCAGCTGCTTGTTGCCATTTCAGCGATTGCGGTTTTTACATCAGCTCAAGGACTAGTGACACAGCAAGTAACAGCTGTTTGTCAAAGACAGACAAGGGTTTCGGCAGAGAAAATGTTACCTGAGATGTTCGTACGATTTCTGTGTCTGAAACCACAAATACCCATGTCGGCTACGAGTCAAACACCAGCCGACCCTTCCCTCTGCTTTGAATCCTCTTTCCACAGTCCTTGAGAAGAAAAAAAAACATCTGTATAAAGTACATTCAGGGATAGTATTAAGTGATTTGGACGCCCTGGGCAAAATTTTGAGACTAAGCCCTGTAGGTGTATGCATGTGCCCACATTTAACATGGTTTTACCACCTCTTTTGCTATGTCAGAGCGCCATTACAGCTAAGCACTGCGGGAAACCCGGCCTTTCCCTACCTAGCATGACTCATTCATACAGAGAATAATACTGTTTACAGACAGCTTGTTTCAGTTAACAATGCCAAGTGAGAATTCTCCATGAAGAACTGTAAATGTACTTCACTCAGTTAGAGAAGACAATCAGGCCAGGAAAATATTATAAAAACACAGTATGCTTTAGGTGTCTAATTTTCTGAAAATGGATGTAAATGAAAACTAAAATTCAAGGCACAAGTTTTTGCAATTTTGGTTACCAAAGGCACAAGCGCAATCCTGGTGCAGTGTAGCACAATCTGATTGTTTTTAATTTTTAATAGGGGAAGTTCAATATCAGTATGTGAAGTCAGAATGGAGCTTAAATAATGGCCATCACCTCTAATCCCCTTTAAAGCAGCAGGCGATTTAATATTTTAGAGAATAGCAAGAAGCAAATTTACATCACCAAATACTAAAGTGGAGCAATCCAAAATGCTTTACGAGTTGAATTTACATATTCGAGAGACACGTAAAGTCTTTAATTTGCCTATATTGTTTACTTAAGTGATTGAAAATGTTTTTAGTTCAGTCATATTTGGGTACATTTACATGAGCACAATAGCAAAGTTATTGCAAATATTATGAAAAAAGCAACAAACTGGCAGAACCTGAGAATTTATTTCTACAACAGCAAATGATTACAGCTAGCTCAAAGGATAAGGCTGTCGATATTTGATTTTGTTATTGTCAACAATGTGGTGGTCCGTCTCTTAATACTTTCCAACTTCCATAGCATGTCGGCGGCACTGTTACTAAGATGTAAAGTTTCCAAAAGAGGTCACGAATATATGCTTTCAAAACTTTTTTTTAAAACACTTATAATTTCTTATCTATTTTACTGGATCAAGATAAATCGTTAAAGAGACTATATGCAAGTTTTATCTGCCACCAAACGTGGTTTCTTATTGGTAGCGGATGGGGGTGATGGTCGCTTGCCAAGAACTTCAGCCAATCGTTGCATCTACAAGAGGTTAGAATACGCCCTCTGGGCAATGCTACTTCTTCATCCTCTCTTGTTGGACTGAAATTTTGAAATGTCGCAAAAAATGCAGATTAGGCGCCTTTCCATCAACTGCTTTGGAGCATATAAACTAAACTACGTAGTCTCGTCAGAGGGTGTCAGTATAGGCTTCGTTATGCATCGCTGTAATAAAAAGTGTAGAAGAAGTAGAGGTTGCCAACTGGAAACACAAGTTGTTTGCCATCTGCGAAAAAACCTCAAAGAAGAAGAAGAAACAAAACCAGTGGCCTTGGCCATCTAAGAGAGAAAAATGGAGAGGGGACTTCAGGAATTGTTTCCAGTTGGGCGAGCTGTAATTAGTCTTTCATCTCAGCTAGCATTGGCCATATTTCATGCTGTCCCCAGACGAAGACAAAGAAATGCAATCAATATTGTGCATGACAAAACCCCTCTGGAATATCCATGCTAACGTTGGCTATGTAACAATAGCAAAAACCTACATAGAGCCTCTTTAAAGGGATGCATTTCTAATTGCAGGTGAAGACTGCAGATGTAATATACCTAAACATTCCTGCTGCTGTTTGATGGCTGTAGGTATTTAATCTACTGTTATGGAAAGACAGATTCTACAAGCAGTTGTGGACATTTTTATTGGTAAGAATCACTCCTTACAGTCTCTCCCTTAATTGCATCAAAAAAGTGTTTCGATGTGCATTTAAATACTCCAAGACAACAGGAATTCAACTTTTGTGACCCTTGATGTGTATATAAACCAGCCAGGTTGAAACCGATCAAACCTTTCTCCCCATCCAGGCTGATCTCTTGCAGGGTATTGCACTGCAGGTACATGCAAAACAGATGCCAAAACCCCCAGGAGGGACAAACCATGGAATTTACGGGAGAGGTGAGGCTGAGAGTCTGAAGTGAAGAGGGCAAGAGATTAAAAGGTGCCCCTGCTGCGTTTGTAGGGGAATCTACGAGGGCTGGGCCAGCACCAAAAAAGAGGCCGGGCCTTTTGTTGGCTAATTGTGCCCACAGGCTCTCTTGGCACACGTCCTCTCTAGAGCTGTGGCCGTTGAGAGATCCCAGGCAGAGTAGGGAATTCCTCCCAATGCTCTACTCTGCTTTGGAACGGTCCGTTTGCTCATGTACACATTTTAAGCAGCAGGCCAACACTTGGCCTTTATTTGTCTTCTTTTCATTCCCAAGAAATTTTAGAGAGCTTCAGTCAGCATGCTAATTACACACACATTGTAAATGGCAATTTACAGAAAGTGTTTGAATGGTATTTCCAACAGGCATGGGGGCACACTGGAGCTTAAAGTTAGGTAAGAGGGCACACCTACGCATTTTCCGAGGACTGATGCATACAGAAAACATTTACTTTGATGTACTTGTGTATTTCATTAACTCGGGATCATAGCAAATTGATCCTTTTACTAGTCACATAAACTTACATGTCTATAACACAGAGGTTCGGTAACTTCGTAAGGAGGGGGAAGTCTAAACAAAACTGTTGGCATTCTCTGAAATGTCAGCTATACATGGTAAACTTTGTCTCTGTACTACTAATTGTTTCCTGGTATCAATGATATTGTTCCTGCCCAGCAAAATTAACTATAATACTAAAGTAGAGCTGAAACAATTAATCCATAAATAGATAAGTCAATTAACAGAAAATAAATCTACAACTATTACTTTTAATGGTTCCAGATTCTACAATGTGAGTATATGCTACTTTTCCTCGTCTTAAATTACAGCAAACTGAATATTTTTGGGTTTTTTTGGGGATCTGAACTATCCATCAAAACAAAACATCTGAGGACATCATATTGGGCTCTGGGGGATTATACTAAGTATTTTCCGCACTGTCTAATGTTTTATAGACAAAATAAATCGATTACTTGGTAAGTATAAAGTAATTACTAGTTGCAACCCCATAGTAAAATAACTCGTTATAAACGTGAATTAGAGCTTCAAGTTAACAGTAGTTCAGTAATGATGGAGAATAGTGATTAACAGGTATTATACCTCCACAGTAACTTTACATGTGACAGGGAGCCTGCAAGTGCTGCACTGCTGTGCTCCTCCCGACATCTCTGTCATCGTTCTATTTCTAAAGATGCTCCTACTGCAACCGCATCTATATGCGATCTTATCCTTTCCATCAACAGCTGAAGGCAAATCCACGGCATGCTGGCCTGGGAAAGTCTCAGAATCTACCAGGAAAAGCTGGTGGATTCTGAGAGGTGGTGAAGGGGCTGCTCTGTGATAATCTTGTCCCAGATAAGCAGCCTAAAATGGAGGGATTGATTGCTAAGGTGGGAAGCCACCCTAACAGTCTACAAGGAGTATTTGTGCCATGCTTCACCCACTGAGCTGTTGAGGACAACGACATTAGTGAGAAGTTTCAAGCCAGATCTGGTTCGGATGATGTAATATGTGAAGGAACATGACTTGGCCTGATTCTTATCCTCATCATAACCACATAAGGTCGCAGTCAGTTTAATCACAGCACCATCACGACAAGTCTTTGGCTTCTCATCTGATTTGCACGCTCACACTTTGAGTGCAATTTGCCACTTTCTTGTCAACTCCACCTGTCAACTAAAGCCTTCCTTCAGTTTTCCTACTTTTCTTACATATTATTTGATGTCTATTCATACTGAGTCCTAAACTACAGTGGCCACGAATTAAGACATAGCCCTGCAAGTTCAATTTCAGAAGCCAGCAGTCAATAAACTCACCTTTCCGGTGGCTACACATTTACTGTAGATGTGAGCATGAATTTTTAATCAATATTTCAAACAGGACTAGTCAACACAAAAAATTACAGTCTACAAAAGGTATTTATCGGAGACAGCCAAATACATTTAAAGGGGCTCAGGTTCTCTGGGTGATACTAATCGATATTACATGCAGCCAAGAAAAATCCTTTTCAAGAGCTGACACAAAGTCTGTTGATGGATTAGTTGATTGACAGAAAATCAGCAACTAATTTGATGATCAATTAAATGATTTTGAAGATATTTCTTTTGAAAAATTCCACTAAACTAAACGAGCATGTTCTATACTGTCCTCCAGCCAGGCATTCAAGGAAAACACCACATTATTTGATGGATCCTTTTATCCAAAGAACCTTGAAGTACAATGAGTCACAGCGACAGGAAAGAAAGAAAAAAAAAAAAAAAAAAAAACTTCTGTCCCTCAGTTTCCTTGAAAAAGATTGCCAGAAATCCTTACTCAACCTCAAGGGTATAATGAACCAAATGTTTGCAGCAAGCTCTCCTCCCATGTTTTCGGTGAGGGGTGCTTACGTTGTTAACAAGGGAATGTAGAGACATTTAATGTCGCGCCGTGACAAGTGACAGGCAAAAAAAGAATAATTAAAACTCAAAATGTCAAAATATCACATTTAAATTGGAAGTTTCCTTCTTCGGGATAAATTCTGCTAGCACTAGTTTCATAACTGTGTTATCCATGAGCTTTTTTATTTTAGCACTGATGTTGAAAATTTTTTCTCAGTGGCAGTCGTCATGTGTTCAAATCCACAAAACAGATACTGGTCGAGCTGCTTTTCTACATATTAAAATTTAAATCTGACTCTCTTTGATTAAGGCGAAGCGCTTCTGGCTCTGCTGCGGACAGCTATGTCCTCAGGCTGGTGTCTGGCGCTGATGACGTCACAGCAGAGCCTTGACCACGAAGCTGGCTAGGAGTGAGCCGTCTGGCAACCAGGTGGACCCTGGCTAGGCTGACGCTGGACAGCGGTGTGAGTGTGTGCACTCGGCCATATGCCGCTGATGAGCGTGTGCGAGTGTGTTTATATCTGTTCACATACCTTTGTACATTAATACGTGTATAATTTGTAATTTGTTTCTGAAAATTTACAGGTGTTCCAGTGACTGGATGTATGTGTGTATCAGAGGAGATGAGTTTTAACCTGTGTTTTGTTTGATCATGTATAGTATTTATACGCAAATTTGTCAAAGAATATGACAGTAGACAGAGTTGATTCAGGCTAAGGTGCAGCAAAGCAAAGTGTTCAAAGGAGAGAGCCACAGGCAAAAACCTGACCAAACCAGTTAAAACAAGCCTGCAAATTTGATTTCATTATTTTTAGGAATGTAAGAACACGAATTTCTACAAGAATATATCATACTGTGATCGACAGTTGGTCTTGCAACAAGCCTCAGCCGAAGAACAAACGTGAATATCCCACTGTTGCCCTGGATGCAATTCATTTTGAATAACTTTCTAATTGAGAATTTGCATTTGTGGAAAAAAAAAAAAAAAAAAAAACAGTCCTGCAGCATTTCTGCTCTCCGGACTTTTTTTTTTTTTTTTTCTCTCCATGAATTTAAGATCCGTCTTTTGGCATCAGGTCTTTGGACTGAAAAGCTCTGCAGTAATCCTGTGGTCCTTTCACCTGAGAGGGATTGATAGTTATAGTGAGCTGGCTACTGCAAGTTCAAAGATGAATCCAGCCCTGTTTGCAGCGTGGCGAGACGAGGCATCGTGACTGAGGTTAGCACAGGAACACACTCCAATTTAAGCCCCTCCATCCCCGGCGTTTCATGCTTTTATACCCCCTTTTTCTTTTCTATCCCTTTCCTCTTCGTTCTCTAACAGTTCCACACAGGTATAGGATTATGCTCAGGTGCTGCAGCACGCTCTGCTGTGCGTGTGTTTGTTAATTGTGAGTGAGCCAGGCAGTGAATGAGCAAGTTAGTGTGCGAGTGGCTGATGGTGCTGTTCCACCACACACACACACACACACACACACACACACACACACACACACACACACACACACACACACACACACACACACACACACACACACACAAGGCTACCACTCGCTGCAGAAATTGGCTGTCTTGATTTTCACAGAAGGGGAAGAAAGAAAAAAAAACCCAGTGCTAGGGGATTCCTGCTAATTGCTTGCACATTCCCCTCTTCCTCTGGTTCGATTAAAGCCAGGCCACCATCTTGCTTTTAAGTCTGCTGTTCTCCACGCAGCCTTCTACTGTATGCTGCTCCAGCCTGCCCGCTATCCAACATCATATCTCACTGATTTTCATTTGTGGTGTTCCCCCACAGAACTAGAAAGACACAGTTTCAACTGAATTGGTCTGAGGTAGCAGGAGGGAAAATGCCAGCACAAAGAGTAGTTTGATGTATATGTGACATGTTGTCTGTTTCCACCTTATCTGAGGTCCTTATTTACAATGTGCATATTCCTACCTTATGTAAAACGTGGAAACTAGTGATTCTGATTTTGAATTTCAATTACAGCGCTTACAGTAGCATACAGAGGATATGATATTTTAAACAAGGTGAAATATAACATTTAATGGCCTTTCAGCTGAGTATTCATACCTTTTTAGCATGCGGGGCCCTGGTAAGAATCAAACCACCAACCTCAGCAGTGTCAGTGCCCTGCCC
This sequence comes from Xiphias gladius, assembly GCF_016859285.1. Lineage (NCBI taxonomy): Eukaryota > Metazoa > Chordata > Actinopteri > Istiophoriformes > Xiphiidae > Xiphias > Xiphias gladius. Next base: position 23,522,843 of record NC_053409.1, read on the forward strand.
TGCCCTGCTCAGTAGCTGTGTCTTTGCTTAGCTTAGTTGTATCCCACCCCACACTAACAGAATTTAAATGAAGCAACCTTGGCTACCTACTGTTCTCCCGATTAGCGTTCTACAGTCTGCCTCACTGCTAGCCTTCTTGTTTAATCCTCCACCTGACACTGTGTTAGAGTGGCTTGTAGTCTTCTCTGTCTATTTTACGTCTTGAGCCTTCTTTTTTTTTTTTTTTTACACTGTAGGCGATCACTCAGTGTGAACTGTGCTGCTACGCTAACATGTTCTCTGCACCAGTGCTACCGAGTCACATTGCTTTACATATATTGTACAGCACCAAATTACTCGGACAGACCTTAAATACAGATATTATATGAACTACACTAAATGTGCTGGAATGTGGATGCAAGTGTGGTGCGGCAGCATATGGATGATGTAAATTATACTGTCACGACACGCAAGGACAAAAAGGACGTCAGGCACAGTATGAAAGAACAGTGCAAAACACTAACACTCTTGTGAGTCTGCACCATACCTCTTATACTTATTGCCACACTCTACTTAGCACATTGATATTTCTGCTAAGGCACACGGAAAGGACAGCTTTACAATCAACGTTTGGGAATTCATCGACACGGGTGTCCTCAAACATCTTGGAGTAATTACTATGTTTGGGGGGGGGGGGGGGTGTATATATAGGAAGGACGCCAGCAGCAGAGCGTTGTGTCTACCACTCTGTTGTGTTCTGTTTGTTGGTTTTAAATTAAATTCGTTGCCGAGGAGAAAGCGCCCTGCACAGCACATACACCTTATGTGGTGGTAACGCTGTGCAGTATTGGTAGACAATACAAGAGCAATATTAAATAGGAACTGAAACAAATACCTCGCCTGTACACAGCGCTGCTTCCTGTACTATAACCTGTTGAGTGCGCTTTAGTCTGCAGTGGATGGGTGTGCACGTTAGGGTGGTGGTAAACTGTAGCCTGATTACACAACACCAAACCAAATCCGACCATGTACTACATTTCTGATTTAAAAGCATCTATTTTATTTTGAATGAGATAAAGAGATGACCTGTCTGTGAAGTCAAATTAAAGTGGATCAGATCTGCCCTAAAGGGACCCTAACATCAGTTTGTCATCTTCCACTTTCACCCACCGCAAACCACCTGAATACTCAGGAATTTAATCTGATGCTAAAAAAACAAAGAGACAAGAAAAAAGAGAAACAACGGCTTTTACCTCCAATTTTATGAACAAAAGAGGAACTCTGATAGTTCTCAATGACTGTGAGACATTCTGCCTTTATAATCAGGGTTAGAAATAACTGAACTGCTGTACCTGGGTTTAGCCTAGCTTGATTTATGATTGCTGGTTGTTTTTCTAGGAAGCAGCACACTAGTATTTAAAACCACATTTTATCGGACCCTTGAAAAAGAAGACGAAATAGTTTTGCTTTCATCCTCACAACAATAGATGCTTTTTATACATCCACATCTGGAGGGGCTATAAAGCGATGAGGACATGTGGAATTAAAAGGTTTGCGAGAGTTACATGTTAAATACCACGTTAGAACTACAGGCCTATTTTTGTACATGTTGCTAATAGGGATTGCTCTTTAATTAGCTTGTAAATTCCACATTATAATGTAATTCAGAATCTATTTTAGTAATTCCCAAACCCTTCACGTTGCATGTTCTTCCTACTGTGAAGACCAAAATACAAAGGAAATGTTATGGAGCAATATAGAGTGAGCATTGTGTTGACAATACTAAACAACTTGGTTAGTTCACTACGTTTTAGTTCTGGGCTTTGAAGCGGCATTTGAGTCCCTGACTTAATTACTTCCCTTTTTCAAGTCTAATAATATATAAATTGAGTGAACTGATGTTTGGCTCGTTTTTTGACGGCACTAAAGTTTATGGCTGATCTGATTTAGATGGCGAAGGCAGCAGAGCTTATGTTCATACATCAACATCTCTCTTCTGCATAAGGACTTCTCAGCCACTGATTCTACATTTGGAAATATGTCAGTTTAAGAATGAACTTAAGTCTTGTCTTTGAATAGGAATTACTTGGTTATTTTGTTCTTGGTTTTAACCTTCCTTTAGTATTAGGGCCTAATTCAAAACTTAGGCTAAAATTCACATATACCTTTACATTTATATTACAGAAAACTGTCAAAAATATTTTTGCTAGTTCTTAGAAATACATATTTAAGTTGGTAATAAAAAACACAAAAATTACATTTAGGAAAAGTACCCAGTCAGTTGTGGCTAGTAATTATTATTTTCGTTTTTTTATTTTATTTATTTATCTATTTATTTTTTTACATAAAAATATCAGTTTAAATGTTGCTTAGTTTTAAAAAAACAACAACGGGTATTTACTGAAAATTGGTTTGAATTACAACCTGAGCCTTATTCATGATAACACACAAAGGATGACATTACTTCAAAACATTTAGCTGGACTGTGGTTTTGACTCGACTCCAAAATGTTACATGCCAGGGAGGCATGATTAATCGTAGTAAGATCACGATCTTGATTCATGCAATTTCATTTTTATGCGACAAAGATTCTGCCAAGTTTCTGTTAGCAGGGAGAACCAGTGCATCTAAACAAACACTCCCAATTGCTTCCCCAAGCTGTATTGCCAAATTACGTTATTCGTTATGCGTTACCCCATGTCACAAACTGTGCAAAGGAAGAGGGGGAAAAGGACCTCAACGAAAATACATCTAACGTTTCCACGAGACAGAGGAGCAAAATTCTGTGAAAGTATTAGTTTCTTAGGATCAATAAAAAATGTCAGAATTTTGGAAACCCAGTGACGGTGAGGAAGAACAAATACATTTTTTGGAAAGAAATGCTGTGCTTGTATTATTAAAAACCCTCCTATATGCACATACATGCTCATATAACAATCTCAACAATCAAAGTGTTTGTGAATCAAGGCGCGTGGCGTATAGCACATACAAGCGCACCACGCCCATGTGCCATGGATCATGGATGCAGTAGTCTGGTGTACTTAAGAATTAACCATTGTAATAAATGAGATGTGGGTGTGTTAGAGGCTGGTGACAATAATGGCCAATTACATCAGCTCCTTTCAATGTACTGACAGTTTGGTAATCATGTAAGGCCAGACCACCCTTTTTGTTAAGGGAAATTAAAATTCTCATCAAGAACATGCGGAAAAGCGAGTGTTACTGTACAGCAGTGCATCGCTGTCTACTAAAGAGATGAAAACAGGACAAGGCATGGGTGCACTGTGCACAATGAGTCACAAAAATTGCACCAAAATACTGGGAATATGATGCTTTGTGATGCAATATTGGGTTTTGCACTGAGAGCTTCGTAAAATTAGAGCTCAAAATGTTTTTGACGTTTTTTTTGCCATCCTCATCATTTGCCATCCTGATTTTCTTACTTTAAAAACATTTGATATGACATAAATGGGGTTTTCCAATACAGTGGTTTTCCAGTTCAGATCAGAACATGTTTCCCACGTTAATCACACTGTTACTGGTGAAATCCTTTTAGCTTTATTTATAGTAATATTTGAAGCAACGGTTGTTTTTGTGCAAATCCTTGACGTCAGAGTGATAAAATCCTTTATCGCTGACATACGTGATAAGTGGAAGAGTCCACCTCACAAACCAAACAGTGTTCACAGAGACTGACTTTCAGAAACTCACCATACAGTAAATAAACATCACTGCTCACTGATGTCACACGGTATCTGTTTATACCGACTTGGTCACTTTTACAGATTTCTGCAAATTTCTCACACTGGGCTACTAAATAAATTCAGACTAGGATAAACCTTAATACAACATCCCAAAAATACCAGCCTCATACTGACTTCACAACCCGACAAACTAACAGGAAGTGTTTCTGGTTTTATTTTCTGCAGGCCTGAGTATGTAAAACAAAACCAAACCAAAAAACAAACAAAAAAAAAAACCTCTGCTTTACACACTTCTAACTTCTTCAAACTTGAGTCACTGCCTTGTGCCTGCTGAAAAAAACGAAACAAAGAAGATGGAGCATGACAGAGATATAAAGACAAACAAGAGTTGTGAGCATCTGTGCATGAGAGTGTGTGTGAGTTGTACTGTAATTGTAATGAGTGTGTGGTCTTCTTCATTCCGTGTTCCTTGAACTGTGCATGATGAGTGTCTGTCTTGACACATCTACATAATTGTTTCGTGTGTGTAAACCAACAAATTATGCAGATAGAATGAAATGCATATATAATGACGCGCAGTGTGTATGGACAATATCTGGAAAAAATGCTTATGTGTGAATACACACACGTGTGTGCATGTGCGTGTGTGTGTGGCTGTCTTGTCATGTCTTGCATGGATGTGTTTTTGTGATATTTCGGCGTCGGTGCGTATTTGTATGTGTATGTGTGTGGTACTGTATAATCATTTGTATGTGTGTGTGTCGATGTGTGTTCCTCCTCTGCCCAGATGGCTATGCTCAGAGGCTGGAGCTTCTGAGATCTGTTGCCAGCGGTGAATACTGATCAGAGATCACTGTCACATCTTCAGCACACACACGCATACACACGGGCACACGTCATCCATCTTCTTTCACGTACACCTCTACTTCCACATGGTTGAACTACTAATTCACACAGCCACTATGTGTCCGCCATGCTGATATTTTCTGGCTCTGCAGGTCAGGGCTGAAACACTGATTATCAGGCTGTCTGTCACATCTGAAAATTGAAACCCTGCTTGCACGACACTGGGAAATTTTCAGTTTTATGTCGTAATTACAATATTTAATCAGAACTGTTTAAAAAAGACAGCCAAAATGTGGACTTGACTTGAGCGGCTTGATTTACAGACATTGCAATTTTGCTTTTACAGAGCTGGATCTGTCTACTTTCGGTAAACTCTTAGTTGCTAGAATGGGCTCTTGAAAGTACTCACTACAAACCAAGTTAACCAACTAGTCAATCGACAGAAACTAGTTTGATTATTGCATAATCCGTGAAGTCATATTTCAAGGAAAAATGCTGAACATTCCCTAGTTCCAGCTTCAAAAATGTGAGAATTGCTTTTTTGTCTTACGTAATAGTAAATAAATTAAAAAATAGAAGAAGAAATTTTGAGAAATTGCGATAGGCATCGTTCAGTGGATTGATGGACATTTTTATTGACCGAATGAATTATCGATTGAGAAAATTATCTCATAAAGAAAATAATTGTTAGTTGCAGGTGTGAAACAATTATGCGTCTGAAAAACAAAAATGCTTTTTTCAATTATGTATTTGTAGTTAACTGGAGTTTATGTTCTGAAATGCTGAATATTTTTAGGTCTGGCTGGATATGGTTTAAATAGTTATGATAGTAATAAGTATTTATTTCTGATATTATCACGAAATAGCAAAAATGTGTAACACAGCATTATGCATTACATCAGACAAAAATAGTTCCATGTGTAAAACCAAAACTTTAATTAACTGACCTTCATTTGTTTTTTAATACAATTTACTTTGCGTAATTAATTTAGATAACAGAAATTTGTAAAACAATGTGTATCAAAACACGATTCCACTTAAAGTCCATAAACTATAAAGAAAATTTTTGCCCATTCCTATTTTGAATATTACCTTTTTACTAATGAATGAACAACCCAAGAGAAAGCATTATAAAAAAACAGTTCATCCTCAGGGTCATAGCTGCCATAGCTGAAACATTCTGTAAATAGGTTAACCCACTGCAATGTTACAGGCTGCAGTAATTTGTTGTTGTTCATTTTGAGAGCAAGCAAATTAAATCAGAAGGGTAAATCAATCCACACCAGTATTGAATCAAAAACTCACTGCAGTATCATCATACTGAGTAATTAGATGTGGAAGCTCTGGTAATTTACATGTCCCTTAAAGTGAATTCCGTATCTCCTGACCTCTTCCCACAGCGCCAGCTGCTCCTTCACCTGTCAGCAAGTTGCCACTGATAATGACACACGTGTGGAAGATTACTCTCGATATGCTGCAAATAAGGCTGTGCTTATGCTCATGGATGAAAACATCAATAAAAAAACAGTTTCTGTAGTCTGTATAGGCAGCTTCGGCTCAACATTCTGATGGACAACACGTTCCTGTTATGTATGCTGAGAGGTGCTGCGCAGAAAAGCTCGCTCTGCTTTATTTGAAAATCCAGAGGGCAGTAAAGTGAGTTAGGAAAGCAAAAAAATCTAATCCTCTGGCAAAGTAACTGTTGAGTCACTGGTGATGATCAATAATTTCATTAAATTCCTGCAGATACATTCTGGTCACTTTTTTTTCTACTGGGCAGTAAAACGTTAATTAGTGCATTTAAAGCCAAGGTTAAGTTACACAGCATAGAAATCTAGAATAAACGTAATTAAAAGGATTAGACATTACTGGATCCGACATTTCTCCTATCGCTACCAACCCAAACCTCAACCTTTCCTGTGTAACACACCTTTTGAATGCCTTTCCTGCAGAACTAAATTGTTCTGCTGCAAGGATCAAACCTGCCCTCTCCCCCTCTAATCAGCTCCTACGCAAATGAATGCAAATTACTCTTTAGAGGACGAGCCACAGCAGTGTCCATCACACCCCGACACACACTCTGAAATGTAGTTACTGTGCACTGCCCATGACGTTCATGCACAGACACACACAAACACGCCCACTCTCACACATCTCACCGGAGCATGACTGAACTCTGACAAATACATACACACAAAAATGCGAGCAAACACATATATATATATATTCCTGCACATTATCCGATATACACAGGGCTGTGTGCTCAAAAAACAGAAACACACTCATGCACACGCACGCACACGCACACACACACACACACACACACACACACAGTCTCAGATAATATTTCCGCACTTGCATTATTCCACATAACGTCCTCATCACACACACACACACTGAGATGCTGCATACGGCTCTGCCTTCCTAGACAAAATGAAAGTGAGGAGGCAGCCGCATCACACCTCCAAATGGGCTCCGGGCTCTCAGAGGACTTTCAGTAAGGGGAGAACTCACGGCTTTCCTGTGGCTGTCATCAACACTAATCTGTCTGTCTTTCTCTTTCTCACACACACAAACACGCACACACACACGCACGCACGCACAAACACACGCACATACAGAGACACATCTTTTTTTCACAATTTCCCACGCACAGAAACACATGCACACACACTCATCTAGTACACGAAGATACATGTGCACATTCGCGCGCGCACACACTGTTTCTCGTGCCGTGTCGATCGCTCTCTGTCTAGCAAGCGCACATGCACGAGCCCCGCCAGTACAACACATGTGAAGGTGCATTATGAGCCAGGGCTTTCTCTGCATTCCAGCTGTCCCTGCTTGACAGGTATACTGGCTTTCTTCGGGTGGGTTTGCTATGCAGTCGTTTCTTAAGATTCAGTTCCTGATCTGAGGAAACACGACGCGGGAACATCTCGTGTCGCATACCAGACATAAACAAGAAGAAAAAGAAGAAGAAAAAAAGAAAAGAAAAAACGGCGAACGCACACTCCTACAAATATGCAAAAAATAAAAAATAAAAATCTGCATTTCTGTAAGTACAACAGGGCTTCCACAACCCCACCTCCCCTGAGAAAGAAAAGAAAAAAAGGATTTCTGTCACAAGCAGAACATTGCCACATTCTTAAGTATGCAGACAGAGCAAACACAAAAAACACCGAGTATGTACAGTAGAACACATGCACATCCAAACATCTGCCGCTCCTCAGAGTGGAAGCGGAGGTGGGCTGCACATGTTTTGCACAGGGGGTTCTCAGGTTTCACTAGGTAGGGAACCCCAAGGTTCTCCCAGTGAACGCTGTGTCGTGCACAGCTGAGGAGCAGCTCTGAGAGCTTTGATCCACTTACCCGAAGGCACGAAATGAAGAACTTTGTTGGTCTCCATAGCTGAGCAAGTGGTGGCGAGTGCACACTTCCTCTCTCCAACCGCCTCCCCCCAAGTCAACCCATCATAGTTGTGTTATCCTGTGCTGATGAGTGTGAGATCACCTCTGCTCCCTTGCTCTGCTCTGTTTCTGACTGCCTCTCAGACACATGCGGTGACTCAGCCCCACTCTGCCTGCCTACTCACTGTCTTGCCGCTGGGTCCTAGTGCCTTCTCTTTCCTCCGCCGTTCCTTTATCCCAGCCCACCCGTCGGCAGCCTATGGCAGGCCGGCATGCAGCGGGGCAAACCTCACGTCAAGACACACCCAGCACCCTTCTCTCGATACATCCAGGCCAACGTGCAACATGTCATCTCGTTGTCAGCCATACCCAATCGCCTGGCGCCATTGTGGTGTGTCATGTAGCTCAGAGTGACTTAACTAGTTTCACCACGAATGTGACCTTATCTCTGTCCTTAATCTCATTCACCTACGTCTATACTTATGCACTCATACGGCTCGTGTTATGAGCGAGTTTGTGTCGTCCAATCATTTCATAATGCATGCATTTATGCTCACTTTCATGGAAGCTGCTTTGTCTGTCTCTCCAAAATATTTTGGATCAAACTAAGACTAATCTAAACAAAGTCAGGTCCAAACCCAACCCAGGACCAAGAGCTGACTAAACTTTTCAGCCCAGCTCGAAAAGCCTGACATCACTCTGGCTTGCTCTCACTCTCTTCCCTCTCTTTCTCTCTCTCTCTCATTTACCTATAGTGACACAGATTCTGGTACATTGTTCATAGTCGTAGCTTTGATCTTGGTCTGGTTCCAACTTCTCCAGTGTGAGGATTTACTACTTTTCTCAGTTTTATATCATTTTGAACTGTTGGTCAGGTGTCGCCTTGGGCTCTGCAAAATGATTTTTCATTATTCTGAGACATACAGTGAGGTCCAAATTAGTCATTAGGAACACCCCTATGTTCTACCTTTGATTCTCCCCCTCCCAATGTTTCCTTTCTACATCTATACTGTCAAATACTGAATAGATGCCGAAAAATTTAGTTAGTTTTAGCCCTGGTAAAATCTGACATATAATTGCCTCGATGTGAGAAGAACATGATGGCACAGATTTGTCGATATAGTATCTAGAAAAAGAAAGCAAAGCATAAAAAAATAATTCAAAAGTAAAGCTCAGTCAGATCTGGTGCTAATTCTAGCAAATCTACATGTTCTTGACTTGTACCAAAGAGAGAGTCAAGTCCATCATGCCTAGCTAAAGTGACAGTGTCTGGGATCAAATTTGTGTTGACAACTCCGCACTCAGTTGCCAAAATCCAGTATTCCACGAGGACCAGCAACCTCAACTGTCCAAAAGTACAAGCTGCTGCTGAGAGCATCCGAATCTGGCCTTCAAGATTTAAGTGTAGTCATTGTGATCTCACGCAAGCCAAATACACAAATCTGATCAAATAATTTGCGTTTGTAGTAAAGAACTACAACTGCAAAATGCAAATGTGATCACATTCTTACATTATAATTCAAATGCACAGAAAGAAATGAAGTCAATCCTGCAAACGTCCCTCATCCCACCAGTCACTGCCATCACAACTGCACCCATTTCTCATAGTAATACCAACACTGTTTCACAGAATAGTGATGTATGATTAGCAACACAGATGGGTTGAATGGGTCCACATCATTTGAAAACAGAAATATTAAAAATACAATTAAAAAAAATATCTAAATAGAAATTAATTAAAAGTCAAGCTTCTGATTCTATCATTGATAAATTCAAATAATATATTTAGTGAATTTGCCCAAACATGGTAATAAAATCAAAATGTAGCTGACCATTAATGAACTGAGCTCACACAGAGACACTTTGTACTATCTAACATCTGAATCTGGATTTTGTCATGAAAGGCATGATCCCTGGAAAACATTACATAAGGCGAGACAGGATGACTCCCAGAAGTCACTGAAATATTAGGCCCCCTGATCATATATGTTGTTACCGAACAGGAAATGTGACCAACTTCTACGTAAGTTTAGCTTGTCGACCCTAAGGGTTGTTAGGGGCTGTCAGAACGGAAGCATAATTTTAAAATTTAATGTTGGCATTAGTAAGTGTTGGATCAAACAAATGAGGAGAGCCCTATTCCTCTTAACTATGATCACACTTTTCTACCAAATAGGAGTTCCACGTACTACTCTCAATAGGACAACTTCAACAATCCAATCGATGTTTCAGTGTTTCAACTATTCACTCTATTGTCATAACTACATACAGTATAAGTACCACTTGTAGTTATCAACACACAAGGTACACTCTCAAACCACAAACTGTACCATAGACTAGCAAGCTTTGTGCAAACACGCACAGCTTTGACTAGCAATACCTTTGCTGTTCTTGCTAAACATTTGCTGCTGTACTAATAGTATTTTCATGATAAATACTACTATGCCTACAATAACTGCCACTAAAGCTAATACTGAAAATCAACTAGTGGTTCAACCAACATGCAATTAGTGCCTGTCACTTGCAGTTCTTCGCCTTAGCAGTTCACTATTGCTGCCTCTTCTATCAATCCTCACTTTCAATGTTTAGTTTTATTTTCTTTAATTAAAAAACAAAACAAAACAAAAAAAAAAATCACTGCTGTCAGGAGATTGGATCTACCCGTTTACTGTATTTCTCTACATAATGGAAGAAATGTATTCGTTAATATAATAATGGCTTAAGTTTTGTTTTAAGTACAATGCATGTACTAAAAGAGCTGGTAAACGGCACAGATGATCATGCATAAACTTTTAAATTTGGGAAGCATTTGTTAAATAATGGCAAGCAAGAACAGACATTTTTATTGACAGAATGACATTTATTTATAACTCAAATAATGAAATGAAAATCAATACCAATATTAGACAGCATAAACCTTTGTTTGCCCATGTCAGTTTCTAATTGACATTATTAACTTGGACTAAGAAAATTGCTTGAATTTTTCATCTTTAATTCAAACTTTCCACTTAGTTACACTGTCAAATGTCTCAAGATGACCATCAAATTTACTTCACAAAATTTTGCGTTTTATACCGTTGGATTACTTCTTTTTGTAATGTAATAATGACCAGTTTGGTTGAATCTACAAAACTACCAGACACGGAGGCTACTGGATCAAAAAATTAATTTCCCACCCTGATGTAAATGCTCTGTGAAAGGTCAGTCATTTGCATAAGCCTGCATATATAACATCACTGTGTGTGGTATGGCCAGTGGGTCTGCTTTGCATAAGAACTGTTGCACACTGTGATAGCAAATGCATCACTCAGTGAACCGGGGCGCATTCTCCCTGGAGGATAATTCAAGCGTTCTCATCCACCACAAACATACAACCCAGGTGTCATGGTGGGTGCACTCTAGTTAAACACCAAAAGGCATGGCTACATTACAACCCATGTCTCGGTAAATGTCAATAGGAGCAAGTAAGTTGACAACCTGGTGATAAACATGGCTGTAGTATCTGTCCCTTATAGGTATTTGAAGTGATGCGTTGAAGGTTTAAGGTGGGATTTACACTTGCCTACATCTTTGTCATTTACTGAAACCAGAAAAGTCAAATCTCATGCACATGGTGGCTCCCGGATGCACCTGAGGTAGTTAGAGTATGTTGTCAAATTAAGCTCAATTGAAGGGATTTTTTTTTTTTTTTTTTAAATTACTGTGAATAAAAAATAAAATCTGCAAATGTGAACTCAATGGTACCTGGTCATGTAACATCCTTCCTTGCATTATTGTGTAAGAAAACTATTTTCAAACTCAAATCTTTTTCTTACATTTACATTTCTATAAAACAATTACTCTTGGTTGATGTTTTCTTTCAGTTCTTACTTTCAGTCTTGAACCTGTGTGAAAGACCAGCTTAGTGTCTACAGGCGTCCCAGCGAGTGACTGACTGAGGCCAAGTGTCATGTCAGACTCACCCTACCGCAAGATACAAGAGACAGCCTCTGTCTCAACAGGGGAAAGGGAGTTATGTAAACAGAAATATTTAACTAATTTCTTGACTCTAATTATAGCTGCCACCATAGGCAGAAACAAAAATCCAGTACAACACATCTGTTAAAACAAAACAGCTTCCATGTCTGAAAAAAGGATCCTTACCTTATCTACAACTATTTATTTCAACCACACCATTTTCCCACTCAAACCTTGGGTAGATGATACCTACTCGGTTGAGGAAAATAAACAAATAAAATTTGTAGACCTCGATACTGGAGTTTGTGTGATATGCTTGCTTTAGGCCATTGGTCTATGCATTCAGTTTGCAACAGAGAGACCTGGAGGAGACAAGTGGCATCACAGCCATATGTTGTCTTTAATCATCCCTGACACTGAACCCTTACTGTCTACTTACTTTAAGTCAGTGTGGAAGAAAGAATCAACACTGAAGATGTGAATCTCTGCCCTCATTTTCATTTGACTACAGTAACTGCTTCGGGAGAAGGACATCTGTAAAACGTGGGTCCTGTTTTGGTTTTTTTTGGCGTTCATCGCTTATAGTAATTTTTAGAATTTTTTGTGCTAAGGGAGAGAACACTAAGTGCTCTTTAGGCTGCTGTCTGCCATGCATAGCAACACAGTTTGCCCAGGCAGGCCACATTTGTGCAACTGCAACATGCAGCGTGTTACAATACTTGTTCCACTGCCAATCTTCTTAGAGTGCAAAAAAAAAACCCAAAACAAAACAAAAAAACAACAAAAAAAATTCCCTGTTGCCCATTTGTTCAATAAAAGACATTAAATTATTAACTGAAATTCTGATGAAGGCTGTTGTCCACAAACAGTTACACATCTGGAGGGATGTCCATTCCTCCACCAAGTTTGATGCTAATCCAACAAGCAATTTAACCCATTAACTTTTGGTGCGGATCCAGGAATTTTCTTTAACGTTTTCCTTTCCTGCGAGAGAGGGCATTTTTCGACATTCTCCTCAAGCTTGGCCTTGGCAGACGCTTGTACAAGCTTCATATTATTTTGCCCTAACACTTGCACACACACATACTGTATATATATTGTCTAACAGAGCAGCCTCCTTCTCTAAAAGAAAATCCCATCCTGCCTAAGACTCCAGCTGAGGGTTTACAGCCAGGTCTGCTTGTGGTTTCTGAGCAACACAACTAGTTGCACTCGCCACCTAGTTGGCATCAAAAGGTAGTTCCACCACACATATGGAGTGGGAGGTCTCTGTGTGTGTAAAAACAGAGATATAATTTCGGTTGGAGATGATACTGAGTGCACAGGGAGGCGTCTGGAATAACCTTGCAGCTACTCTGTGGCTAGTCATCATCGGGTGCTATGAGGCTGGAGGTGGAAATGGCCTCCGGGAAGCTTACAGCTTGGTATGTGTGTGTGTTAGTGAGTGATGAATCACCACTTGTGAACTGCCTTAACCAGTAAAAAGCAATAAGGTGCAGAGAGAGATTAGCAGTTGGGAACCACACCTCTGGAACCCCCCCCTGCTGGCCTGGGACTAAATCCTTCCAGAAATGTCTATACTGTGCACGTGTCTCTCTCTCAGCCCTCCTGTTTCAATGAAAAACCCAAGAAAGCAGACCACAAAAAAATAAAGGAAGGGTTTACCCGTGATTGGGTGTAACACTCACAAGGCCCATGGGGTTGGTTGCACATAAAAGGCTCAACCTGCTTTCAGGAGACATAGTTAAATCAAGTAATTTCTGTAGTCCTGCATTACTAAAGCAAATCTTGCTTTCAGAACTAGCCTACGGGGATGAATAAATAGAAAATTATTTGTACTTTTGAGAGGTCCTGATGAGCCCTAACCTCAGTGAAATTCAACAACAATTATTAAGATGAAACACGTGGTGTACACCTTTTCTAAACAACAGAGCCGGAGCTGACAGTCTCTTGGTTTCACAGCAAGTCCCACAGTGCAAATAAAGCTGCATGGTATGTCAACATAGTTTGTGTATGTTTTAGAGAGAAACATTTAATGTGAGCTGAATGGTGTGAAAGACAAAAATGACTTAATGATCAGTGCTGTACCGTGTATTGTTCTGTCATTATTATTTATTATTTTTATTATCCTATATTTAAGTATTTAATTGAAAAACACACACATAGCAGAAAGCATAGTTGCAACAAACAATTATTTTCATTATCAGTGAATCTGCTTATTATTTCCTCAATTAATTCATTCATTGTTTGGTCTATCAAATATGAGAAAACAATGAAAAGTTCCCCTCACAATTACCTAGAGCCCAAAGGGGCGTACTCTAATCTCTTGTTTTCTGACCAACAGTCCAAAACCCCAAAATATGCAATTTACTAAAATGTAAGAAGGAAAAAGCAGCAAATCCTGACATTCAGGTTCTAGAACAATCAAATGTTTGGTATTTTTGCTTGAAAATGTCTTAAGTGAATAATCTGTTATCTAAATAGTTGCAGATTAACTTTATGTCGATCTCCAGTACTACTCGATTAATTGAGGAAATGTTTGTAGCTCTGATATTAAGTCATTTTGCATTGATTTGCAAGGAGTCCAGCAGGAGCAGTTTTACTTTGTTGAATATATTTTAACTTGTGAGCACAAATTAATAATTCACGTTCTCAAATCAGTTAATTTTTGCATTCAAATGACTAATTTGTGCTCTTGATGTAATGTCAAGTTACTGTAACAGTAAGATCCAAGGTTACAGGTTGGTGTGGCTGCTCCTGTCAGTTAGGAATAAGTGTCAGGAGCAGGCTAGCAACTGTGTCTGTCCCTTTATATACACCTGATGATACTTAAGCTACTGTCTCAGCAGTACTGTCAAACTTTGGCTGCTGTTTAACCTGTTTAACTGGACTAGTTTAAAAGAGCTGCTTCAGTTTAATGCAGTTCTGTTTTGATTTTGGGATGACAGTGATGGATATACAGTACTTTAGGTCGCCAGTTAGTGGGTTTTTTTTTCACGGTAGACCAGCCAAGCTTTAATTTTACTCTATACTCTACGTCAAAAAAAATCCTGAACTGTAAGTTGCCATTTTTAAGTGCATGGTCCTTTTGCCAATATGATCCCAAATATGCAGCATAAAGCCGTGATGACTATAGGCCTGCAGAAATTATGTGATTTAACTGATTTGTAGTCTTGTATTGTACAGGACTGTGCTGCTGCAGTGTATGTGCTGTCCTTTTGTCCTTGTGCCAGATGTCAGGATGTGGTGTACAACTCATTAGGATGCCAATATGCCTCTGCACCAGTGTTAAGATTTTTCACTTGGTGAATTTTAAAGCCTGCCGAACCCACGTTGAGAAGCCACGGGGCTCCTGAGGTAGCTGCATCTGCAATAGCTTAGTAATAATGGTGATACAGCATAGCATGTAATGATGCACAAACAGCGACAGCTATTGCCTCAATGAGTCATCAATCAGTAAGGGAATCCTGTTCCCTCCTTTTGACTGGGAACAACCTTCATTAGCGGCCCTGTTTCTGTGTGTCTCTGTGTGTGTGTGTGTGTGTGTGCCTACTGTATATGTGTGTGGGCAGGTCTGTGCATTTGTGTGTGCCTGCGCTTTAACTACGGCTCAATGTCTGCATGTGTAGGCGTCTATTTTGTCTTTCTGTTTGTGTGTGTCTATAAGCGTGTGTGTGTGTGTGTGCGCGCGCGTGTGTGTCTGCACGCATTAGGGGGAGGTCTGAGTCTTTTTTCCTACAGCATTGTCTTTGTTGTTGTCGTTTCTGATGTACTCTGGTACAGGAAGAGAGAGAGGCACGTTGATAATAATAATAACACTTGGGAATAAAGGAGCGAAGGAAAATTAAGGAAACGGGAAGAAGATGATGAAGAGGAGGAGGAGGAGAAGGAGGGAGAGAAGGACGATGAGGGGAGCAGCTGGTTCTTGTTACTCTGCTGCCCGCAAACATCACTGCAGCAGCTATCAGAATATAGCCTCCTGCAATTCCCTCTGTATGGGTATGGGTGTGTGTGTTTTTGTGTAGCAGCGTTCAGTACTGAGCTGGAAGTATTGGCAAGGGGATGAGGGCATATTTCAGGTCACAAACTAGCTACAGATTTAATTTGGAGAGGAACAACTTGATTATGTTCCTGTAAGGCAAAAACAGCTCGGTGAAATATAACTGAGAAGACACAGGTGAACACACACATCAGTACAGAAATGTAATGACACATGCAATTCAACTGTGTGCATTAAAGGTGGATATGTTTACCTAAGGATACTTTCACACTGGTAGTTTAGTCTGAATCTGAGCGCTGTTTGCGTATGAATTTGGTAATATACACATTTCTGTTGAATACAGGTGCACCTGAAGTCTGAACTTTAATGAGACAGTGGTGACATTAGTTTTAGGTGCATCGTGGTACGGTAAAATAGTCCAGGCTTGTGTCATGATAACATTAGTAGTAACATTTCTGCACTGTTAGTAAGAAAATGGAAGAGATAAAATGCTTGACATATGACATATGAGCAGAGAAAAACAATCACAGCCAACTTGGTACCACATGGTATTTTTTCCCAGAATTAACGTGACTGAGGAGCACTTGTTTTTCATCTCTTTGTGGCACATAAGGGGTTTCATGCGCCCATCTCTCATGCTCACATGGATCTGGCCCATCATCAAAAAGAACACACGGCTTGGAGATTGAATGAATATCACAATAGTAATAACATGCTTTTCTGATATCAGTCTACATTATGATAATACAACGATAGTGTGCTACTTCAACTTGATGTTCAGTGAAATGACTGATTTACACTAGTCTGCTCAGACACTCTCTTCCCATGTACAAAAGAAAAACGTCTAAAACAAATTTTTGTTAGATTTTTAATACAATTTGATTAAAACTATTATTGGGGATAAAGGGGTTTTATAAGAACACACACACATATACACACACACACACACATACACACACACACACACACACACACACACACACACACACACACACACACATATATACCTTCACGATAGGATTCTAGCCCTTAAATGCCTGCAACTATTTTATGGTATTAGAGTGACTTTTTGACAAAAAGACTGCAGATGGGGACCATAGACTGGAACAGCAGTGAACATCGGTGAAAGCAAATCAGCAGAATTACAGGACGGGGAGGAATCAAACTCTGATTCAGTCTCAAAAAAACAAATAGCTAAAACACTCCCAGTGCTGTGCAGTGGATCATCCCAGTAACAATTCAGGCTCTAACCAGGTCATGTTAGTGCCTTGGCCAAAAATTGAATTAGCATGATTTGTAAGTTTGATCGTTCGCTCCTTTCTAAACAATTTGGGTAGAGTTCATAAGATGAAGTTGGATTTTCTGTGTTTCTAAAACAGACAACATAAGGTAAATATCATCTTCTTTAATTTAATTTTATTTGAAAACCTCATGAATAATTACTTTAGAGGATGTTCCAACGTCTTAGGGGAAGTACTGTGAGTTTTAAAATTTAATATTGTTATATGGTCTGCCTGTCACACTGTGGGCAGGAGACGATCTGCAGTCCTTTTTGGGTTTTATGGGGGTTTGGACATGCTTTATTGACCTTCCATTGTCCTCAAGTTGGCAGCTTCAGCGCAGCAATGATGGCTGCAACACACACTCAGACAACAAGAAAGATGCTCACACAGCACACAGTTAGCTCACCTAACTTTATTGGTAGGGGTAATCTGTAGGGTTTCTCCCAAAGAATAACAAATAAATGTGATTTAGGAAAAGCTATGACCAGCTTAGAACTACACTGACTCACTTGTGATTAGATCATAGGATCTCATGGCAAGCCTGCTTCACAAACAATACTAAAGTCTGTACTATTTACTCTTATGTATACAGATATTACATCTTATGTATAAACAAATATGTCTGCCGTGTAAACATTTTATAAAAGCATTAAAGTCAGCCTCAAGATTTGCTTGTATTATATTGATTATATTGTACATTATATTGATATCCTTGCTATTGAGACATTTTTTTTCAAAATATTTGATTTTTTGCCAACTAGCCATTACTTTATAATCTAAGTTTTTTATTGTGGCAAAAACAATGACATAGATGTATCCTCCTTAAATTTCAAATAACTTAAATTACTCAATGGTTCTTTTTTTTCAGTTTCATCATCATCTGTGTTGTTTTCTGGTGTGGCCTGGTCATGGTGGCTGGCAATATGATCCTATATATATAGTGTGAGACAATATACATTTGGCAGCTATCAACCAGTCAAAAAGGAACTGGCAGGACTATCCAAAATCAGACAGTCCTATCTACTTATTTTGATCCGTTAAAAATTACTTGATTGATTTTGCGGATAAAGTATTATGTCACGATAGACATCGATATTGGGATATAAAATTACTTACGCACTGATGGATGATTTTATCCATATCCTCTGTACCTATCTGGTCTAGCCTGCAGCTTGATTAATCTGCTTGTAATCGTTGACTCAATCATCACTGGGTATCCAGTATGCAGTAAATACTGACTGGTTAGGAGGAAATAGTATAAAAGTATCTTCTTCAAACATGCGTCAGTATTTAATGGCACCTTAACATAAATCAACCTAAACAAAAAAGAAAGGAGAATTTTAAGAGGTATTATTAAACTCTATGCTACAAGCATAATTCAGTCAGTACTAAGAAGTATAACTAGTCCTACAACTACCTACTATAGGCTACCACTAATATCAACACGCCCAGGACAGTTAGTTCACCAGCAGCAGTGTGGTTGCATCTCATCACAAATTACATCTTAGTACTGGTCGAGTTTTTGTTTGGTAGTGAAATAACGGATGCCAGGGTGTCCTACAGTTTGACAGAATCCATCCTCACACATGTCCAATAACAGCCATGTTCCCCAGCACAGCGCAACACAGTAAATCCCACTTGCTCACTTACAGTAAGCTCACCTGAAAACCTGCATGACATAACTGCCTGAATAGCACAGTGTGAATTCCAGTTCAACAGGCGTAGTGTAGGAAGCTTCGACCCTCATCTAAATGAGGAAGGTTGGCTCAGCACACACATTTTTCAGCACCTCCTTGCTCTGGGCAGGGGAGCTGCCCCATGCAACAGACTTGCTTTCTAAAGGAGACTATTGACTTTCCCTGTCTAGCTGTTCCCAGAGGCTCTCAGATTTGAACCGGCAACCCTCTGGTCACAAATGCACATCTCAAACCTCTCGTCTCCTACTACCTCCATAAATATTCCTCATAACGTCTAAATAAAATTTTGATAAGGGGAGGGAAAACAAAGTCAGCAGCAGAGAAAACAGTTTGTAAATGACACTAAAGGATGAATGTCTCTTTGATGCAACTGTAATGATTCTCTAGGGGAATATGTATACAAGAGGCCACTGATGGCCTCTTGTATGATATACAGCCTACAGATGTGCAGACAAGATTAATAATTCTCAGGGCTGTGCAGAAAAATTGCACAGTAACTGGTTTTTACATAATGCTGGTATAAGGATGTGTATCATGCACGAATAATTGCAAATGCAAATTAAGACAAAGTCACATCAAAGACTGAGATCTTGAATGGCATCATGAGCATAATCAACAGGACAAATTATGTTGTCCAGTGGGACAGAGACACATACACACTGCCCTCTGCTGGAAACTGCAGAGTCACAAAACAGGTACTGATGTAGGTTTATCAAAATCTAGAATTTCTACTCTAATTTTTGTTCTATGGTACAAACTTTGAGAACAAAATTATGTGAAAATGAGTAGAAGATTTATGTCTACATCTGTTTTCTATACAGTAAAGTGAGTAAGTAAAGTAAAAGTAAAGTGAGTAAGTATAGTGCACAGCTTATCTTAGCGAGGCTTGTCTGGTCTTGAATTGGTCAGATACACAAGTTTGCAGAGAGTAGAGGCGGCATTCAATTGAAGATAGCGGCCGTGCCCTTTGATCCCTGGTTTCCCCTACATGTATTCCCTGTGATACTCTCTACACACATACCCACAGACACATGCACACACAGACACCACTGCACAGGAAATGTTTGTTGTCTTTACATTTCCAAAAGCCCTTATGGGGAAGCAATGCTGACACAGACACTTTTAACTTTCAAGCGAGTGAGTGAAATGGTCAAATCAGCAACATGGATCATCCTGCCTCCTCTCCCCCGACTGTAAAAAACTCTCTTTTACAAAAGGACCTGAGAAAAATACCCCCGTAACATTTCATGGCGGGGATCTGCTCGGAAATTGGGTTTACATTTTTAAACTCAAACTGTCACTAAGAAAAGAACACCAGTGCTGAAGCCTGTTCTTATGGCAGAATAATTGTCAAATACTGCGCTAATTGAGTCAGACCCCTATTAATTTTGAACTAAACTCTATGACAGACACCATGGAGATTGAGTGGGGGGGGGTGGGTCATATTTCACTGTATCCTTAAAAAAAATGTCAAAGTAATTGTAGATTAATAGTCATGGTAAATCCAATAATACTTCATTTTCTACTCGCTTTATCGGATGTGTGCTTAAAGTTTTAATTTTGAAATCACTACGCATCTGTTTTGGAGAAAATTATAATTTCTTGATGTTCATTATTAAGGATCCAGTCTGCATAAGTGTTTCATTTAATCAGTGAGGACTACAGGCTCCTACTTTGTGCTATTAATATTTTTGCAAGAGTGCATGTCACTATTATCAAAATAGATTAAGCTGCCTCATTTTCAAAAGATGCCTGTCCCTTTGCTTTTACAGAACGTCTTCTGAAAAAAATGTCACTCTGCAGCACGCTTTAAAAATCCGTTCACCTACGGAACGCATTAGAATGCGGCAATAAACTGCAAAGGGCACCTTGTCGTTATTGTGCTCCAAGCAGGA
The DNA here is from genome assembly GCF_016859285.1 of Xiphias gladius. Lineage (NCBI taxonomy): Eukaryota > Metazoa > Chordata > Actinopteri > Istiophoriformes > Xiphiidae > Xiphias > Xiphias gladius. Next base: position 23,543,614 of record NC_053409.1, read on the forward strand.
AGACAGCAAAGACACACTTAGTGGACAAACACAGGGTGGGATTTCCTCTCCTCCTGACTGGCTCCTGCCTTACATTGTCCATTTTCAGATGCTGGCCAAGTTCAGCTTGCCAAGGAGAATAACAAAATGCGTCTGTCATGTAACCACACACAAACACAAACACACACATACACACACACAAACTCAAATGGCTCCAAATCATTTATCAGTGTGCCAGTATCATAAACCATTACTTACATTACGATTATTCATGCATTTATTTTTACATATATGACATACTGATGTGCTAAGAAAAACACCACTTCAAACAATAGTGGAAGACTATGTGTGAGCAGTAATGTCTGATAATATTGTCTTATGTTAAGCTTCAGTAAATTTCAAAAATTAACTCATTATTGGTCAATAATTCTATAATAAATTTTAGATTTCTATAATACCCTACCAAAGCTACCCCTGTCTCTCCCCATGTTCCTTATCTACCTCTACAATGACTGTCAAATAAAGGCAAAAATAAAAAAACAAACAAAAAGAACTGGGCTAAAACTGACCAAACAGCTCAAGATGTCAGAATTATTCCCACTGATTAGTCAGCCTTTTTTTTTTCTCGAATAATCATTTTCTATACAAAATGTAAGAAGATAAAATGTCCATCCTAGTTTCCCAAAATCCTGGCTGACGTCTTCAGATGTCTTGTTTTGTCAAGCCAACGGTCCAAAACCCAGAGACAATCGGTTTACAATGTTATAAAACAGATAAAAACTGCAAATCTTTACATTTAAGAAGCTGGAACCAGCAAACGTTGGCTGGAAACTGACTACGGATTTGTCTGTTATAAAAGCTTCACGGAGCAATTTTAACACATATTAAAATGACTCAGTAATGTTAAAAAGGTCTGATGTAGTTCCGAGTGCAGTGAGAGATGTTACCAAACTGTGCAGCTCTGTGCAGCTGTTAAAAATGATTACATTTCCATTTCCATTTCTGCAGATAGATAGACTTGTGATGGGCAGGAATCATTCCTTTGAGACTTTAGAGAATTAATAATTCAATAAGTTGTGAAATAAAACAAAAATGAACAATCTGTTTGTTACGCCTCTTAGATGATGACCTGTGGTCCTTATCTCACTCAAAGTTTTAGTTAAGTCTATACACTGATGCATCTATTTAACTTGGCAAACAAAGTGCTTCTAATAGTGACTGAGGGAGCTGCAAGCTAACTGACTGTCCACGGTCGCTGTGTCTGAGCTGATTGATTAATGACTTCGCCAGTAGCGACTTGAGTCCACTGCAGTCCCACGAGACAGCGGTTAATTAAAGACACTTAACAAACAATTAACACTGTGAACCAAATTCCCATGCGTCCCTGAACACAGCACTGACAACGTTATTTCAGACAGACAGAGAAGGCAGAGAAGGTGAGTTCCTGATACACAGAATAACACTAAAGATGTACTCTGAACATTCTTACATAATATTTTTGCTTTATATCAGTAAGGAGAAATAATTAAAGTCTGAGTATATTCAAGACCTTGAGTTAGTCACTGACAATTGTACAATCGTGAATTCTGGATAAATACTTTTTTTTTTTTTTTTTTTCAAGGTACACGCAACATTTTGTGAACCATGATTATTTCAGTTTACAAAGCATTTCGAATGAAAAGCTGGGTGGATATTGATATCTTGGTGGACTGAGCGTGCCTGTAATTTTAACTGGATGAAAAAATTCAACTGAAGTTGTTCTAAAAAAATAATAATAAAGCCTGTATGATTTATTATATAATTACTCAAATTACATGTGTATGTCACCTTTAATTTTAGTAGGACTCCATGTATCATTGGCAAAAAGTCATCCAAATTAAACAACAAAATCCGTCATTTGCCCATGCCCTGGAGAATGACACTTAGAAGCACTTACGAACTGATGCTCCTAACGACAGGATGACATCATCTGTGTGTGCCAAAACCCATACAAATTATTGTTGAAAAATAATTCACTTTTATGATGTGACAACACCACGGTTAACGTCTGATTTAGTTTAGGCCAATAAGGTTAGTTAGGGTTACGGAGACATCATGGTTTGGGGTAAAATAAGTACTAGGGAACCTTTGTCATCATGGTAACAATAATAAACACTTGGTTAAGATGAGGGAACAATCGTGGTCGCCCTAAAAAAACAAAACAAAAAAACCACGGCGAGAGCCTTTTGGAAACGGAAAACAAACTGCAGTCTCCAGTGTTTAAGCGATGTATTGCTAACCCTTCTATCCACCCGGACCTCCTCCATACACGGGCTTTGATGCGTTATAATAACTTCACCTGACTTCCTCCCCTTCTCCCATAGTAATTACTATTGCCACTAGAGGGCTTTGTCACTTGAATGTAAATGAGTTGTTTCAGGGCACTTGCTGAAATAACTGTTGCAGTCACTCTTTTTGGGGGGTGGGGCCATATTGTATTTACAAGATTATTGCATCAATAGGAAGAAGTATCTTACTTACTTCACTGAATTAGCCAGCAGCTGCCTTTCCTATCTGGTTAGTTTAAGATTAACTATAGTACTGCTATCATGATATCAAAATGACATACCATGACAAGACATAATTCATATTGTCCACCCATAATTCCTTTTACTGTCACCTAGCAGTACGCCGTTGTAAATGGTTTAGCATGTTTGATTGTGTTTACAGGACACATCATCACCCATTTTTGGTACAACAAGGTCGACACACCCTTTGCATCCAATCCAACACTCCTTGTCCAGTGCTGAGGTTACTTACTAGAAAACCATATTTGCTCCATAACAATAGATCTAAATAACACGGTTTCGCATTTGCGTTCATCATACCAGCGACACTTGCCATATCAGCAAGAGCATACATCCAGGGGCTAAAACAGCTAGCATGGTCTAGCACAGAGACAACAACTTTCCCAAAGCCAAATCTCACTGGGAGGAACTTGCATGTCTGTTATGTCACAGCTGCTAAGATGCAGACCTAAATTTTGACTTGTCATGGAAGGAAAAGCAGATGACAGAAATTTTCTTGACAATGGCTCAGTTCCATCAAGTGTCCCAGTAAGCCATGCAAGTGAGCCAGCATGAACAATACCAGCACCCTTGAACTAGCTCACCTGACTGGAATGCAGTTGTTTATAAATGTTATCAATTACACTTAAGATTTTCCTGCTAGGATAAGCCAAAACGTCTGCTGTGAAAAAGGTCTTTTGGAGTGCATTCGGTAGCTGGCTTCGTGGGACATACTGAACTGAGAAAGTCCCGAACCAAATGAATTGAATCAAAAAGCTCAGGATGAACATGTGTATATTTATATCCCTACTGTCACCAGGCTGTTCCAATGAAAAGTTTGTTTTACATGGTCTAAACGCTATTGCGGAGGTTATTGCTCCATTTCGGAAACACTGAAGTCAGAGCATCTGCACACAAAGTCAATTTTCCACACCAGGTGCAAAAGGAGAGCGGTGAACAATGAAAAACACAAGTTATACAAAGAATTGTAATTATAGTTAGATTTTAAGGTACTGTAGTGTACCCTGTAGATAATCCCGAGTATCAGTGAATTCAATTAAAAATGAAATCAACCACTAAAACCCATACGGTTTGAACCTTACACTATTTTTTTCTGAATGTTAACTGCAGAGTATTAACATGGTCACGGGTGTATTCTCCTGAGTATGTCAACCTGTAGAGCATGGCGTTAACAGCATCAGAGATAGAGGTTCGACTCCCACCAGAAACAAAACGACATGTATGCACTCTCAAATCCATGAGGAGCTCAGCATGAAAGCGCCAGCCAAATGGCACATATAAAGAGGTAATCCTGGTTAAGACAGACAGTTAGACAATACACACTGGATGCTGTGGGAAAAAAAGTGCTTGTTTGAGGAAATTCAAGGTCACAGAAATACAGATTTTTTTTTTTTTTTTTAAACAAGGCTATGAACTTTGCAAGGATTCAGGACTATAAAGCTTCTGTTCTACATAGGCCCATTAAAAATACAAGATAAGGCAAAGGCAGGTTCAAAAGGCTAATAGTGTGTCTTTCAGTGAAGTGTTCCAATTATCAGCACCTTGACTTAATTTTATAATGTAGGGACTGAGTAGTACAAGAAGACAAAAAATTCAACCTACTGCAAGCCTACAGTATTTAAGAAAATCTGTCTCTTTTTATTTTATACCATATATCAAATAACATTTTTCATGTTTTTATAACTTTGTACATTTGTACCAAAGGCACAGCTAATGGGTATTTTCATTATCCATTAACTATTGATTTTTTCTTTTTTAAGTGATCAAACTTTAAATTTATGAAAATAATGAAAAATGCCCCTCACGAGATCCCAGAACTTGAGGTAAAATCTTAAAATTTCTTGTTTTGCCTGACCAAGTCTAAAACCCAAAGATATCTAATGTTTAGCTTTTTTTTTTCTTGATAAAAGATTTAAATGTTTAAAGGGGCAATGTGTTAGAATTGGCCATCAGTAGGATTCATATTCCAAACAAACAGGGAGCAGCTTATTATATAGTGGACAGTCAAAAAGTAGTGGTGGCATGAGTAGGGGACGAGGCACGAAAGGTCAGGAAATGCGAGGGAGAGCAGTTAGAGCAGCGGCATCATTAGCTGGGCTTGAGGAAAGATGGAGGAATGTCACTGAGAGAGGATGTCTGTCACACAGGTTTACAGCCTCCTCACAGTTGCTACTTCTTCATCCTCTCACGTTGGACCGAGGGCAGACCGGACGCTACAGTGACTCACTTTCACATCTCGAGGCACAGAGCGACACGGGACCTGTCGGGGCTAGCTGGTTAGCATGCTAACTTCAGTAGATATCTCTGCAAATAAATACTAAGATGTCTTCGAGATTCCGTCTAAACTGTTATTTCTTCAAAGTCTGCTGACAATATTAGATCATTTTTGAATGTTTAAAGTAAAATACTTACATGTTGCCCCGGTTGTCTGACTTGTTGCAGATCAATTAAATGTTATGAGCGATCGATTAATACACTATCCTAGACTATACGGTATATCTATTTTAAAATGCTGTTGAATCAGTGCTAAATCACTGTGTGATTGCTGTGAAGCACCTACTGTATGGAGCGGCAGTATTGGCAAAGAAAAATATTTTGCACATAATTACATGAATGTATTGTATTTTATAATTTCATAGATTATACATACGGTGAGATGTCCCACATATCTGTCCCTACTGTACCTCTTTGGTCTGTTTCTTGCGATGCTGCTGCACTTGAATTTATTCCCAGAATTCAGAGAAGTCATTCCCTATTTTTTTTAATCACATCACGTCTCTTCTAATTGTCACCGGGTTATGGGGGATACAGTTTTTTGTCGCCTTTTATCTATGGCTCTGGCCATCGCGCTCGCTTAAAATTATTGATGATCTGGCAGGTGAAGCTTATTCTACTCTGTCATATATTTTAAGATGTTCTAAATGCCTAAAATGAAAAAGCGAGGGCTGCAGCCCCAGGCAAAGACATTTTCAGGATGGCACATTTCACTGTTTGTCTGATTTAAAGCTGCTTGTTTACATGTGGTTTGGCACCGATGACGCTGTTTGCCCTGCTTGTGTAGTCAACATTTCCTCTATCCATGTATAATGAGTTCCACTGTATTCGTCACCTGACATGTCATAACACGTCGAGGGAGAAAAACTGTGAGGTTGTCAATTTGATTATTCTGCCCTGTATTTTCTTGATTAATCAATAAATTGTATGGTCTATAAAAATGTCAGAAAACAGTCATCATCACAATTACCCTAAGGCCTGAGGTGGTGTCTTCATATTACTTGTGTTGTCAGACAGACAGTCCAAATCTAATGCTGCATAAGACAGAGACAAAGAGTAAATCCTCGCATAGGACAACATGGAACGAAGGAAAGTTTGAAATTTTTGTTCGATAAAAGACCTCCTCGATTTACTGACTATCAAAATAGTTGACGATTATTTTTCTGCTGATTGACTTAATCGATTCACTGACTAATCACTGCAGCTCTAATGTAAAAGCAGCGCTTTGAGGACACACAGTTACAGGTGGATCGACCCTGTGCCAAGCAAGGAGGAAGTCGAGTGCACCAAAACTGCAATATGCCTTCTTTAATGACATTTTTCCGCTGTGTGATAAAATAACATCACTTTATTTCGCAAGCTGTCAGTCTTCCTTGATGTCTGAGACGGCAGATTTTTTTTTTTTTTTCCTCGTACCCAATGTTGTAGTATGCAGGTTTTCCCGCAGCACTTCATCTAATACCAAATTACTGTAACCTTTGAAGAATATCGACCAGAGACACCGCTAAGCTACTCGGGGATGAAGTCTCGTTTTCTGCGCCGCCTGCTTTTGCTCTTCCGCCTCTTTAATTCCGGAGACCCCTGTCTCTCTCCGTAGCTTTCCCCCTTCTTTCTACCCACTCGCTCACTCACTCGCCGCGGTCTGACTGACGCTGTACCGACCGGCAAACAGCTAAGCTAACTCAGCTGTTGCGAATGGCAAGTGGCCGGTACAGGAGTTTACAATATTAAATCATTTTTGGACGGTTATTTTTGGGGGGGTTGGGGTTGGGGGGGGGTTTACAATTCTCACTACTAAACCACAAATGTCAGGAAAGTTTGAGTGTGAAAACCGTTAACGAGACACTTTGTAGATAAAGAAATAAAAGGCATCTTACCTCCAGTAAATCGATTTACTGAGACCCCGGTCACCTCTCCATCGCCCTTTACAGTTTTCATAACGTCCCCGGTCCCCAGACGGCGTCGAAATATATCTTCTTCCGCCGGCTTATCTTTGTTTTCGTCCACACTGAAACGAGTTTAAAAAACAAACAAACAAATAAACAAAACCAGAGGCGTTGACTTTTTTTTTGTTTTGTTTTGTTTTGTTTTTGTTTTGTTTTGTTTTTTTTAATCCGGTCTCTACATTTAAAAAAAGTAACGATGGTGTCACTTAAGTGATCAACGGCCATCACCAGGTGTTAATGGCAGCACGCGCCCGCCGAGCGCCTGAACCGGCGACCCCGCCCACCGCAGGCACGAGACCGTCGATTTAACCCTAAAACCATGGCAACCGGCCGAGAGGGTACATCCTTTAACGGCTGCGCGTTCGATCGCCGGCCATTTACGTGACACCTGCCCACCGGCCACTGGTCCAGCTAACGCAGCGGTCATATTTTAAAAAGGTGCGATCCCTGATTAAACCGTCACGACGACCAGACTCAAGATGTTTGATGACTGGGACACGCTACCTGCAATGATGCTAACTTTTTCAAATCAGATGTTTTTTTAAATTAAAAAAAAAAAAAGAAAGAAAAGAAAGAAAGAAATAACCCTGAGTAGGAAACATTAAAAAAAAAGTATGCTGAGAACCAGAGGAACATACAGTCGTTTTTTAATTATAGCTACAGTAGGTAAAGTAGGATTACAAACATAGGTAAACAAAGAGAAATAGAGCTTCATTGAAAATGGTCTATAGCTTTTCACAGTCTTAAAAAGAAACAGTGTCTACTTGCAAGCACTAGTTTTCATAATCACAACCAGCTTTTTCCTATTTCATTTGAATACATTTATGAGGCAAAACTTTTAAGTATTCCACACACAAAAAACAAAGATTAGAGGAAATTCTTAGTGTATACGGTAGTTTGCTGTAATGAGAGATGGGGTTTTTTTTTTGTTTTCCGTTTCTGTTAATCATCTCGTGACCTCTCTGATGTGTCTTGCCACCCCTCGTGAGAGTCTTGACTGGAAAAGTTGTAATGCAGATTTACATCTACAATTCAGATTATTTAATTATGGATATGCTGTGCCGGTAATTTATATGGTCAGATGCAGGTATTTGCGTTCATTTTAAAGGAAACTGTTTTTTTTCGAAAAGCCAGCACATCATTGGGAGCCTAATTCGCCTAAAAATCTCATTGTAAAAGTACTCTGTGTAGCAATGTTGTTTTAAAGGCTAGCCTACTGGAATTACTTGAACAGTTAAAGTAAAAATCCCTTTTGACTCGGCTATTGCTGAAATGCGCTGGTAAAGTACAACCATCCAGAAAATGCCGTCTTTCAGCTCCCTTTTCACCGGTTATCTACAGCGTGGACAACTGGTAAAATTCCACCAACGGTTTTGGGCAGGTCATTTTCTGATCGGAAAATATACCACAACTATTTCCAAATGATCCAGAATAAATGCACCCCAGGTATTTGTATGAGGCCTACACTGTAAGTAGCCTACGGTAGCTTTTGTGGTATTATCCCCATAGGGCATTTTTTTTTTACCATTGGTGTTTTTAGGAATGGAGTATTAACTGTTAAAACTACAATGCATAACCCATCCATTATTAAATGTATTTTTAGAGGCCAGCTGTCCAGATTATGCTGTTTTTTTAAGCCGTATTTACCAGCTGTTAAAAAGGGGGGCAGAACTGCTTTCAACTGAGTGCTGGGAGCTCTTGAAGGTGGAGTTCTTTGGATACTCACGGGGGTTCTTTAATTATTTCATGCCAAGAACCCTCAAGTAGTCCTGCTATGCAGCACATCCTTATTTGAACACTTTAACAAAGGTTGTATGCTCCGCCTGAGACCCTATCTGATCAAGCTTTTCTTAGTATATCTGTAAGCAGGAGTCAGACCTTTGATCATAGCAGTCATACTAGACTCTGCAACTTTCCCTTTTTTTCTTACCTTTGCTGAATAAACTGAAGTTCAACCTAGAAATCTTTTAGTTTTAATGGAACAAGGTTGCAGCTCCAGCTGCCCAATAGATACAGCACTGCCACAGTAATGACTAAATCAGCTTTTTATCATCTATAAATAGTTAGAATTAGAGGTCTTGTGTCCACTTCAGCTTTAGAGAAACTCATTCATGCCTTCGCCTCCATTAGGGCGCAATGCTTTCCTGTTCAGGAGCTGCTCAAAAAAACAACAGCAACACCCATTCGGCCGCTGTTGCGACAATAAGGAGAACCACGACAACTGAGCACATCACAACAGTTCAAAGGTAGTTATGAAATAGATTTTAAAGTGCTTCTACCGGTTTATGAATCACATCACAGCCAAAGGCCAAAATGGGTTTCTGATATGTTTTAAGAATATACACCCAATGGGTCCCTTGGATCTCAAGGAAACAGTTTCTTGTGCTTCATGTCAGAGGAAAACACCAAGGTCCATCTGATGATACACCCAAACTTCAGCCAATTTCTAGTCCAAATTTCAATTGATCCCATTTCCCCATTCCTTTGATTGATCTCCTCAATTGCACTTCTATGTCATTTTCTTCTCAGTGCATCATTCTTTATATTATTCCTAAATATATGTTGTAATTTTTATGTGAAGCACTTCAATTTGCAATTCGAATTAGTTGGAAACTATATAGATAAGCTCAGAGTGAGAGTTCACTATTGGCCTTGGAAATGGTAACGAAAACTTCTTAGTTACTTAATTCTTAGTTTAAGTTCTCCAGTTACTGGCTTTTTCCAGACCTTTCAACCATAGTCAATGGTCTTCCTAGGTGGAGTTTGCTAAGTAGCCATGGAGACAGCTCAGCTGTCATCACATTACCTAAGTATGGAACTGCGAAAAGTAAGTATGGAACTGCATGGGACCATGGGATATGACTGAAAGCTGTGGAAAAAGCAAGAGGAAAGTGGACCTTGGGTAAGTTTAGTTGTTGTTTTTTTGGTTTGGTTTTGCAAATTACATAGATAACCAACTAGTAGAACTTCACACAGTCATTCGTCTCAAAACAGTAAGTATAAAAACATCTACATAGGCGTACAACTGCCATTTCGTTTTTTTTATCCCAGTAGGGAAATTTTGGATCTGTATTTAGTGAACACTGTAGTGAAAACATAGACAACCTCTCTACATATAATGATGTAAATGCCCTGTATAGTTATACAGGTTTTTAAAATCTCCCGGTCAAAATTTTAAACCGCCTCGGCAACTCTGGTAGTGCATCTTTATCTCATAAATGAATAGTGCTAGTTGTTGGTTGTTGGTGAATTTTGGGATAAACAAGGATTAAATTACTTAAAAACAAACAAACAAAAAAAACCAAACCCAAAAAAAACAGAAAAAAACTAAATCCAGTCATCTAAAGCTCACGAACCCACAAGGGAACTGAAATCTATATTTTCTCACTGTAGGAAATTCACTAGTGCCTGGAAGCAGATTAACATGATTCCTTTTCAGCCTGCAGCGATTTCCTTTTCATTCTCTACCATCAACTTCAAATCTCCCCTCCATATGTTTCACCTCTCTTTGAGATTTAGAGGACCCCCCCCCCCGGCTCTCTCTAATAAGCCCGAGCAAGGTTCCTTTGCCGACAGCTGTTCCAGATGGTATTATTACTCCACGGTTTCACAGTCACTTGGCTCAGGATCTACCGCCGGCGGAGGTGGCTGTCCCTCGCCATGCCCACACGTCAATATCAACAACAACATATGACAGTGTTATGTAGAACTGTATCTGCTGAGTGATGCGTTGCGGTGATGACCCAGCAAGTTCTCCTCCTTTCGCACCGTTGTTTGCGGTGGAAAGATTTGACAAACCCGCGGTTCAAGGCGCTGGAGATGACAGTTGCAGTGTTGAGTTGACGGTAAAGGTGAGAAAACCTTGATGCTCTCAGCTCCCTCTGGATGGAAACAGCCTGAAGAAATACTTGAATTGAACTCGTTGAGCTTAAAAGTTCAAAGCACCTGTGGTGAACACAGAAGATGATACATTGGACCGTGCCTTGATTAAAGTACATTTAGGACTGTTCCAGTGTTTTTACCGGAATTGAAATATTTCTCCTGTATTTCTTGTTGTAAAACAAAACCCTTTTTTTTTTTAACTTAAAGCAGCTAT